>NC_061067.1:8370233-8375574 GCF_021917145.1 Hypomesus transpacificus
CCTCCCCGCAATGACGCGGCGCAGGGTCGGATACACTGTGTAGGAGCTCATCGAGCGACACACGGGCGATGCTCGCACGCATAGGAGCGAGAGGCAGTGTAATGAATGGAAATTCGGAGACCCAAAGTGAACCCCCTCAAATTAACTCTGTAAAACATTAAATACAGATTTCCTCCAGTAATCCCTTGACTGACTGACTGCCGGCTGTCCCTAGTTCATTTGCATCTACTTTCATTCGGAGTTGCGTATCATGGCTCCTGAGTGGCTGCAGTCTAGGTCTAGATGGTCCTGTAAAGGGGTGTGAGTTAAACTTGACCTTTCAGATTTCCCGGCGTTCATGTCATGATGGTGATGGAGCGTTTGTCATTCAAGGGAACAGTAGCAGATATCAGCTTTAGTGCTGTCTTGTATTCGTGTTGATGCGCCAACTGTTCCAATTAGATAATTGCTTCGGAGATGGTAGTTAGAAGTTAGATAGCCAGTTTATAACCATTTTCTAATAGGCCCACTGACTATTTTGTCACTCTTGGTACAATACATTTGATTTATGATGGCTGACACTAATGCATCTAACTAAAACTGAAACAAATCTTTGAAAACAGATGTTTTCTCAATTTGTGAAAGTTTCCGTATAATTTATTTTCTAACTCAAACAGACGTTGATATTTGTGAAATGAAGTGCTCGATGTGATTATTCACACTCACAACACACTGAGTGCATTCCCAGACAAACGCTAACAGGGTTAGGGTTACAGGGAGCCCGTTTTTTTGACAAGCGCTAGTCTAATCAATGGCCATTATATCTCAGTGAGAGCAATATTTTCTGCCTGGCTACGGTGAGAAATGGACTGAAAATCAACACCTTTTAAGCTCAGACCAGAACCTTAGCAAACACCGGTCAGCGTGGGTAATCAGATTAGCATGCTTGGCTTCCATCACAACTGAGCTGTGATATGGTCTTCCGTCTCTTCCCACTTTGTGCCACATGAGTCAAGGTCAACCTTCCCAGTGAAAAGTTAGATTTGACCACGTTGTTGGTGGTTTTTGTTCTCGAAAGTGAACCCTAAGTCATGCCCGAAATGTCATGGTGGGGTTTCTGTTTTGTGATTGAACTCTTGGTGATGCACTTCTGTTGAAAACGTGATGATGGTAAAGAGTGGTGGTGCTCTGTAATATAAAGAGGAACATAAATAAAAGAGCGCTAAGTGTGTTTGTTTGACAGGGGTGGATCCTTTGGATAGTAGTTCTTTAAAATATGCTGCATAAGGACATTCAACGCCCATGCAGAACACTTGATTGAGGATCTTTACATGATAACAGCATAACAAGGACATCTGCTGCCCAGTATGCTTTCCACCCTCAAATTATTCGGAATCATCACAATATTTCCCTTTGCCTGTTCACAGAGTGCACAATAAAGTCATAGCACCGTTTCTGTGTTTACAAGAGCTTGTAATGAATTCTAGTGTGTGAGAGGACACAACAGTTTTGGCAAGTATTTGCCTTAAAGGCACACCAACTGGGAACCAGCAAGCTAAGCTAATTAAAGCGAGCCTTTGTTCCATCTCTGTGATAGAACCCCCACCCCTCTGTGGAGCCCTGAGAAGAACAAAAAACAAAGCAAGCCTTTCAAATAGAAAATAGGGTGGGTTGGCTCAGAAAAAGGCAATCAAGTGGCATTCGTCCAGGCGTTGTGGTATCAAACTTGCCAACGTCCATAGCTGTGGTTAGTTATTATGATGATGAAGCTTGGAGAGAAAGCCTAAAACAGTAGGCAGACATCAGAGGGAGAGCTATTCCAATTTGTCAGGACGTTTTTTTTTAAAGTAATTAATAAAAAGAAGGCAATTGGTTCTAATTGTAACCCAGACATGACTAATGTCATGAGTTACACAATGTGTTGTGTATGTTCCCCTTGAAACAGTCAATACATGTACTCAAAAGCCAAAACATACACTGGAGTAATGCATGTACCTAAATATAACAAAGATTTAATGAGGAAAAAGAGATGCAAAGCGCGCTCGTTTGCCTGTTTAAAGAACAACAACGGTGAAGTGATTTTCCTATTTAAACAAACTGTTATGTTTTTTCATCCCTCCCACACCTTTAAGTGACACAATTACCTTCCCACAGTCACGTTTCCTCCTCCCCAATTAGACATGTTTGTTCAGGCACAGTCTGTGCTCTGCTAGCGTTCTGCAAACTCAGATGAGGAAGTCGAACGTGGTATTTGCTCAGCGCAGCCCCCGGAGTTTTGTCCCAGCTGACGAGGTGTACAGAGAGCAGAAGGGGTGGTTTGCAGAACGCCCCCCCTCCCCTCCACCCCATCCACGGCCTGCTCAGCTTCTGGCTCCTCCTTGATTCCCTTTCCACCCCCCGTCCTCCAATATTTTACTTTCTTCACCGTGTTTTCTCTCATCAATTCCAAGATGAGTACAGCCCGAGGACATCTGGGCTTGTTAATTGACTGTCTTTCACATCAACGGTTGTACTCCACCGTTGTCATGTAAGAAAGGCACGATACATTTCTTTCCAGAAGCATCGACCATGCTGAGTCCAGTCCCATCCGGTGGCAGAACAAGAAGGGTTGCCTCTTCAATGTATATCACAGTTCCTTTGGTTGTTGGGGAGGATTGCTGTGTGATTGATCTCTGAACACGTCAGGAAGTCCTGCTTTGACTGTGAGTGTGACAAGTCTGTGGTGTCTTGTGCCTGATCACGTCCAGGAATCCTCCCCCGGAGATGTTGTTATGCTGCTCATGTACTGTGGTCTTAGACAGATAAATAGAACAGCAGTACAGTGCCCTTCACTCAGACAAGGGTACACAAAAGCCTATACAAGAACACCCACACGCACACATTCTCACACAGACACAACTTCTCACGCGTATGCAATCTCTGTCGCTCATGCGATTTCTCATACGCATAATCTCTATCACGCACTCTCACAATCTCTCAAACACAAACAATCAAACTTCACTACCATTAATGTCGGTTTTACAGATGAACAAAATGCCATCTTCTAAA
Source organism: Hypomesus transpacificus (assembly GCF_021917145.1). Classification (NCBI taxonomy): domain Eukaryota; kingdom Metazoa; phylum Chordata; class Actinopteri; order Osmeriformes; family Osmeridae; genus Hypomesus; species Hypomesus transpacificus. Next base: position 8,373,261 of record NC_061067.1, read on the forward strand.
TGTCTGTGTATTAGAATGTATCTCATGCAAGGTGTGACAAATTGTATTTGTTCGGCCAAGGTACGTTAGGCAAACAATCGCTGCTGAATAATGAAACATGTAGATACTTTATGCAAGTTCTGTAAAACTTTGTACAAGTACATTGGTATTCCAAACAGTTTGTTCAGAAGCGTATTTATTGAAAACTTTATCCAATGGTTTTATCACAATTTGTGTGCAGAAAGAGGGCTAAAATATTTGCTTTTTAAACCATAAAACTACATCTCAGGGTTTGTTGTTTTTGCTCTTAGCTCAGAGAGCAATAAGCAGTCTCAGCCCTGTAGCGTCTCACGACTATTGTTTTGATGGAGGGGAAGCCATTACAAAACCTCATGGTCTAGCATTAAAATAAGAACAGCTTGAGGCCTCCTTTTGCATTCACACAGCTTTGAATGGAACTGCTTGGCATAATAAAGTGTTGTACGTTTTAAGAACAGACGTACAGTAAATTGAATGGAGATAATGGATTTAATGACAGTGTGAAGCATGTGATCTTAATTGGGGATCCATGAGGCCTGCAGCCTCTCTAGAAATGTAATATCTGATCCAACAAGAGGAGAGAAGAACAGGAAGAGAGGGATAATGCAACGAAGGACCCATAGGCGTCCGTTTATCATGCCTGCCTGGCGGAGTGCAGCCTCTGTGTTGTAATATTTAATGGATGCTCACTCACTAAGGATACTCAACACTTGTCACACCAGTCTTCTGATGGATTCATGTTCAATGCTTAGACCTTTGCTCATAATTGTCATCACTGCTTTGCATCAGAGAGGGATACAAGTATGCAATATCAATGAATCAGCACTTTGCCTCCTTCGACTCTGTAGGAGTAAATCGAAGCACTCTAATAATAATAATCCCTAATTATAATCCCTGGTTGCCACATATCTATATTTGACTCGTCATTTTTGTTTGGTGGTAACACTGATAGTAGTTTGTTTAAAAAATGGCCAAGTGAAGGAATGCACAGGTTGGTGGGAGAGGTTGACTGTGAGCAATGCATCCAGGTCCATCCGACACCATAATCACCTGTGGACTTCTGGCCTTCAGAACCGAAAACATCTATCTTCCCTTGGCAGTCCAGCGACTGGTGGGGTGCAGCTTTTAATCAGAGAGAACCTCCCTGCCAGGATCACTGGCAGTTAGACGATTATGTGAGACTGATTGAGAGGAAGGTGATACCACACCACTTATCTGTCTTAAAGACCTTCAACTCAGATACCCACCTTGTTCTTTATTGTTTGATCTTGTTCCCATATGCTCTCGTGCATCACATCGTCTCCTTCTCTGTTCCTTCTTGTTTTTCTCTGATCATCTCTCTCTCTCTCTCTCTCTCTCTCTCTCTCTCTCTCTCTCTCTCTCTCTCTCTCTCTCTCTCTCTCTCTCTCTCTCTCTCTCTCTCTCTCTCTGTCTCTCGTCTCCATCTTCTTTCTTGCTCCTTCAAGAGATGTGGTCCTTCATTACAGGGTGGACAAAAAGAAGTCAAAAGCTGGAGTGGCGATGGAATGCTGTATCCCAGCTGAGACCATTAACCAGACCTGGGCGGGTTTTGTTAAAGCCTGCATGGCTTTTTTTAGCCGACGGCCAGGGGCCGGTGCCTGCAAGGTTATTAGCAGAAGGAGCTGATAGATTTGAGGATGTGAGTTCTCCCTTTGCCTTTTCTCTCTCTCTGTCTCTCTCACACATGTACACACATTCTCCTGGCAAGAAATGTAACCAAAGAAGATGAAACCTTTAAGAGTCATTCCTAGATAGTGGTGACTATCCTTCCATACAGAGGTCTGTGGCTGTTGATTACTGTAATGTTACACTCAAGGGAATGTTTAAACAGCAACCACACCGACTAATTGGATCCTACCTGCAATTATAGCATGGTTCACATTGGGGATATCTTATTTTGCTATGGCCCATCTTCTTTCACATTTTCACAGTTCTTCCTGTTTTTCATCCGTCCATTTCCTGGAAACCCAAAGCTTATCTATGAGCAATCAAGCAGACCAAAACATTATCCCTTGGGATATCATTAGTTCGGTACATTCTGAGGATAGTGCATAGTGTTCTGTTTCAAAGTTGTAGTTCGCAGGTAGAGTACATAATCCATTTTATAAATGTTGTTTCCCAAATATTGTCCTTGTTGATCTCTTCTGATTTGTAATGGCAATGTGTGGCAAAGGCAAAGCAGGGGTGTGGGAAGTATGTGTGTGTGTGTGTGGTGTGAAGGGGGAGATACCTCATTCTAAATGAGTCACTGAACATAAGCACAGCCAGAGGCCTA
>NC_061067.1:8375674-8464713 GCF_021917145.1 Hypomesus transpacificus
CATACAGAGGTCTGTGGCTGTTGATTACTGTAATGTTACACTCAAGGGAATGTTTAAACAGCAACCACACCGACTAATTGGATCCTACCTGCAATTATAGCATGGTTCACATTGGGGATATCTTATTTTGCTATGGCCCATCTTCTTTCACATTTTCACAGTTCTTCCTGTTTTTCATCCGTCCATTTCCTGGAAACCCAAAAGCTTATCTATGAGCAATCAAGCAGACCAAAACATTATCCCTTGGGATATCATTAGTTCGGTACATTCTGAGGATAGTGCATAGTGTTCTGTTTCAAAGTTGTAGTTCGCAGGTAGAGTACATAATCCATTTTATAAATGTTGTTTCCCAAATATTGTCCTTGTTGATCTCTTCTGATTTGTAATGGCAATGTGTGGCAAAGGCAAAGCAGGGGTGTGGGAAGTATGTGTGTGTGTGTGTGTGTGTGTGTGAAGGGGGAGATACCTCATTCTAAATGAGTCACTGAACATAAGCACAGCCAGAGGCCTAGCAGCTGATGTTAACGAGCGCTCGGCTGTTAAATAAGAACCATTTGTCCACTATTGTTGGCTGATGATAGTTATCATAGCAGCCGCGTTTTCTGAAGTACCACTTTATAAGCACAATGCCAGTGACTGGTTTGCCTTTTCAGATCTCACTAGACCAGCGTGCAGAAGAGGAGTAGAACAAAGAGATATCTTCCCCCTGTCTTCATACAACTGTCTGAGAACTGCCAGGCCCTGTGCTTTAGGAAGGGAGCTGCCAGATCCCTTTCCACACAGGCTGGTGCTGAGTGGTGGACTCCAGTTGGTAGGGTGCTCAATAGACTGGTAGCATTACTCTATTGAATGTTTGTAATCACAAGCCGTGGCAAGAGTATGTGTATGTGTGTGTGAATGTTCTGACCACGACTATCAAAGTGTGCTGGTGTAGATCAGCTAAAGACCAGGTGCGCCAGCAGCCAGCTAGATTTCCACTGGTGTAACTGGTAGTTGTTATGCTGCAAAACTTGGCCCAGGTATCAAAATATGTGATCTTTTGTGCCCAGGTATCAAAATATGTGATCTTTTGTGCCCAGGTATCAAAATATGTGACCTCTTGACCCACGTCCACACGGATAAGTCAGCTGCGATTGGTTGGTATGTCAGACATATTCAGCCATGTAACAGGGAGTTCACGTTTGTGTATATGTGACTGTGTCCAGATATGTGTGTTGATGTGTATGTTTGGACTTGTATACAGTATGTGTGTGCGTGCAAATGGGTTCTTGAAGACGTATGTGTGTGTATGTGTGTTCGTGCGTGCATTTTAAACTGTTCTTGATTACATTAAGCCCTGAAGCATTGAAATGTTTTCGTTTTTTACATGCTTGATCTAAACATGAATTATGAATATGAAACTCTTCAACAACACACCAAGGACGTGTGGTGCACTCAGTTAACATCTTCATACGTCTTGAATAGTGATAAAATATGCAGACTGGACAGGGGTATGTTTATTCACCGAGGCATATGATGACTTCATTGGTTAGCATACATTACCTCCAGTGGTGGTACTGTTGACACTGAGTAGTTTGTACTTGCAAATTGCAAGATTTGGTCCAAAAATATTAAATTATTAAAAGATATTTGTAAAAAGTCATCTTCCAATTCTGGATAATACTTTTTGTGAATCAACATAGAAACTAAACCATATGACATAACGTATTGAATATCCTAGCCTCAACTGTTTCGCACTACATGAATTCCCTGTGTACAGAGGAACTGTAAACATAAAAATTGTCAACACAATTTTATAGTATCAAAGGTTGTGCAATACCTTCTCGCAATGTCAAATGCCAGCAAGGGCAGATTTCCCAAAGCCCATTTGAAACCCTTCCACAGCTCACATCTCACAGCATTCATGGACACAACAAGGCTATTCAGTTTGTCCTGTCAAACCACCGGTGGGTCAGTTCACCCCGAATCCCAGATGAAAATCCCTGTCCAGCCAACAGTCTACCACCAGATGATGAAGTGGTGGGTGTTTGAGGGACACTCTGTTCAGTATGTTTAGTTAGAGCTGACCAATGTTGGCAGTAATACAGATTTATAGATTGTTGGGGGAAGCGGCAGGGGACATTTGTCACCTTGTGATTGGCTGTGGACGGGTGCATGGATGCCTGGATGGACAAACAAAGTAGGGGTGAAGGAGAAGACATTTGACAGACACTGACGGGTCCCTTTGGGTTCTGTTAGTGCGCTGACAGAACCGTGTCTGATGGAACACAGCAGAGCAGAACCCTCTCCCCCCTGCTGCTGCTGCCGGGTTCTACCACTGCACACAACAGGCTGGTGGCTGAAGAATCTGTCTGTAGTCAAACGGCCAAAACCAACCAGTCTGTGGTGATTATCATTCAGTGTGGGCGACCTTGGCTTTCCTGCGCCTCCTTCCTGTTATGAATTAGGTTATGAAACATCATGCACACAAATGACAGCATATGCAGTCCTTGAAGCTAGAGTTGGAGAGAGCTAATGAATACAATTATGAAGAATACATGACATTTCCAAAAATGCTTGAAGTCTGTATATGTTTGGATAATTTAGAGACATTTTTACAAAAACACAGTTCTCCCTCAGCCCATTTCCTCAATATAAAACAGCTTGTCAACTTAAGCAGAGCCGGATCAATCTAACAGTATGCCAGAGAGGACCAAGCAGGGGGAAAAGCTTTGCTCGATGAAGGCGAACACATTTTGTATAGCATTTCTATTTTTGATTCACCCTACAAATCGACATAATGCAATTTCCAAATGACTCAAGTGGAAACCGCAGGGGATTGTGATTTTTTTTTGGACAAACATTCCATTCTGCTCCGTCAGGGAAATATTTTGTTTTTCGATGCGAGGAACGTTTTTCGATGCGAGGAACGTTTGGCATTTGTATTTTTGGTCAATTATGCAGGCCGCAGACAATCCATTTACAACTACATCTCTGAAAACCAACTGCTCGTCACCTGAGGGTTCGACAGAGAACACTTGTGAAGGATGGCTTGGGGAAAAGAAAATCCTGGCCATCAAAAAAAGAAGAGCGGGGAGAGAGAGATGGAGAGAGAAAGGGAGAGAGAGAGAGAGAGATGGAGAGAGAAAGGGAGAGAGAGAGAGATGGAGAGCGAGCGAGCGAGCGAGGGAGGGAGGAAGGGACGGAGATGGAGAGAGAGGGAGAGCGAGGGAGACACAGAGATGGAGAGAGAGAGGGAGAGTGAGGGAGAGAGAGATATGGAGAGAGAGAGGGAGAGACAGAGATGGAGAGACAGAGATGGAGAGAGGGAGAGTGAGGGAGAGAGATATATGGAGAGAGAGCGAGGGAGAGCGAGCGAGAGACAGAGATGGAGAGGGAAAGAGGGACAGTGAGGGAGAGAGAGATATGGAGAGAGAGAGGGAGAGCGAGGGAGGGAGAGAGAGAGATGGAGAGTCAGAGAGGGAGAGAGAGAGGGAGATAGAGAGATGGAGGGAAAGCGGGAGGGAGGGCTGACGTCCACTAAGCCATATGACAGGCAGGTCCAGAACATCTCAGAAGCCAGGAGGGAGAAACACATTACAGATCCGTCAACCTGAGTGACACACTACACCGTCCCCCTACTGGAAACACCGCAGAACGGCACCCTTGTTCCGGCCGAATGACAACCACGGAATATCAAACACCAATTAGAGTAGAGATGGGCGAGCCCTCCGAGTGACATTTAATTCCCATCAATGTGATAGATATGGAACGCTGCAGGAGAAACATTCTGCAGGGTCACTTTGCAGGGTCCATCCACTTTGCAGAGAGATATTAGGAGAGAGAGGAGCAAAACGTGGCAGCTCAGGTGTCATCAACGAGCCACAAATCCCCATGTGAAGCCTGCCAGACGCGTGGGGAAATAGGACCTGTGAGTAACGCTCAGTAGATGGGTTAGTGACGCATGCAATGAATAGTATTGTTGGTGATTTCCCTCCCAAAACGCCTTAGCTGCACGCACTGAGTCGCATGGACTGAGCTAATGGTTGGTAAATCTTCCAGTTTTAACCCACACCCACATATACACATTCATCATTTTAAAAGAGGTGCCCACCAGATTACCATGCGGAGGCAAAATCAGAAACACACATTGCTACAAGTCTGAGGCGCGAGCTGTGGTTCAGGACCCGGTTCAGAGCCGCAGTACGGAAACACCAGTTTCTGTGAACCCTGGCAGCTCAGAGATGGAGAAGCCACGCTGTGACTGAACGCTGCCTTGGGCTCTGCTGGGCTCAGGGTCACCCAGGGCCGGCAGCTGGGAGGATGCCCACAGCCATCGATTACCCTTCATGAATTTACTATGATGAAGGATGCTATGTAGATCGAAATGAAGGATCATGAACCAGGCAAAACAGACGTTGGAATAGCACACAGGTAAACATATTCTCAAATACGCCTGAGGACTGGAATGTGCTTTGGATACAGAGATTTCATAATTAAATTCAGTTGGTGTTTTGAATCCCGGACGAGGAAAAACATGCTGGGTGTGTGTGGTGTGTGTGAATGAATTAATAATAACAAATGTCCATCTCTACGACAACTGTCAACTGTCAACTTGCTGAAGCCACTGTGTAAGGTTGAGAGTCTCGTTCACAGGAGAACTGCAGCGCCACCGAGCAGCTCTGGACCCTATCCTAGCTTCCTAGCTTCAAGTGGGCCAATGAGTGGCTGAGAATAAAGTCATGCCTGTTTGATAGCTACGAGAAGCAATCAATGAAAGTGGCAACCCTAGTCCCGTTTCCTTGCACACGGCCACATATGAAACAATACATCTGAGCCGTGAACAGCCCCCTGTGAACACCTGAACAATCAGGAAGGACCGGAGACTTCAACAAGTTGTTAAGGAAAGGAAGAGGGGCGGAGGGGGGTGCCTCATGGTGAGAAATGATGAGAAATAATTGGATTGGGACTGTAGCCAAAAGTCTGCGTGTCTGTATGTAGGTGTGTGCGTGCATTGCAGTGAGTGTATCTGTGTGTGTTGGTGTGTGTGGGGGGGAGATGTGAGTGTGTGTGTGTGTGTTGGTCCGTGTGTGTGTGGGGGGAGGGGGGGAGGGTGTCTGTTTATCGACGTGTGTGTGTGTGGACAAAAGTGTGATGTGTGTTTGTGTGTGTGTAAGGACGGTGGCTGGAAAAAAAAATCAATACAGCCAGTTTCTGATCATAGACAGGATGAGATGGTCACTTGGAGGAAAATAATTGAAACCGAGGCTGAGTGAAATTCATGGAGGAGAGAAAAATAATAAATGAAATGTAGAATATAATTGCATTAGCTGCAGGGCAGAATATCAATCGCCTTAGACTATAATTTAATAAATCACTAATTAAGTTACTGTCCAACTTTTGGAGGCCCAGTTCGTCAGTTGACACACTGGAGAGTTTGTTAAAGGTTACAAAGGACTCTCTCTCTCTTTTCTCCCACACAGTCTCTCGTCCCCTCATAAAAGCACCCAATCTCCTCTCACGTCTTGCTCTCCTGACAGCAGCTTGTGGAGAGATAAGACAGCCATGCGTGTAAGGAGCGTGTGTCTGTTCCTCTACACGTGTCGGGTCACACGCTAGGAATCACCCGAGGACGCAGACCAGCAATGAGAGACACAGGCCTGATGAGCACAGATATGGAAATGGTTCACAGACTACTGACTGAGTGAACGCTCTGCTGGCACGGGAAGCAAGCTGGCAACTCCAAGCAGAAATCCCTCGGTAGAATCCCTTGGGATCAGCGAGGCATCGCCCTGCTCCACTCTGCAAGGAGTCATGCCAGTTTCTCAGGGAGAAGCACATGCATTTTCAGGGTGTTTTTGTTCGATATGAAATATTGGGAGTCTTTCTTCAGACCAAACTCCAGATAAGTAGAAGTAGTATTTGTTTTATGTAGATTAATATAACTGAAATGACATATAAAGTTGCCCAGCCACCGTCTGTGACAAGCCATTAACTTGCTTATGCAAGTATATTCCCCCATCATATTTCTCACTGCAGGGGAGCCCTGAACCCTGTCTCACTACGTCTGGCTTGCTTTCAGTTATACCAAACAAGGATGACCACCAGCTGTGTTATAAGACACGGTTTTATCCAAACACAACAAAGTTTTCTGATCCAGAGAAAACTGTGACAACGACACGTGGAGCCCCCTGATCTGACAGCCACATCTCTGGGACACTGTCCCCAGGCACCTTCCCATCCAATGGACGCTAACACATCGCTTTAATGGAGATTGCTATCTGTTTATGTGGAGTTAGTGGTGAGGCTGATATTTCCATCAAGGCTCAGATAACAAGGCCCGAGGGAGCCAAGCGGTGGCGTTTACCTCGAGCCCTGGAACCTCAGGTTGGAGTGAGCGTGAAGAGAATGTTTCAGACTCCAACTTCCAAGGACTTGGACTGAGCGACGGTGTTTCAGACGCAGAGACTTTGTGAAAAGAAATAAGACATATTTAGACCAGAATCATGCTTCCCTGAGCCTGAAAAACTGGCCCATGAAAGTAGTCTGTTTGTTCTGTCAAGCATGTGTTGTTTTGGGAGTAACACTGAATGTTGCTCAGCTCAGTAAGCTCACAACTAATTATATTTTTTGCTGGGATCCAGACCGTTCCAACTGGACTTGGAATTGCAGACCAAACAACATGATTGTCTGACTGGAGGGAGACTGTTGTCTCTCTCTCTCTCTCTCTCTCTCTCTCTCTCTCTCTCTCTCTCTCTCTCTCTCTCTCTCTCTCTCTCTCTCTCTCTCTCTCTCTCTCTCTCTCACACACACACACACACACACACACACACACACACACACCCACAAGCTGCTAAGGAAGAATTCGAGTGGCACTGTGTAGATCTGAATAGTCAAGGGATATGGTTTTAATACAATTTATTAGACTATACAATTACATAAACAAAGCTTTGCTGATCAGTCTCAACGAAGGAGGTGCCATCCACACAGGTCGTTCGCAGGAGTGATGGCCAACCGTTACACATGCACTGCCTTATATAAACTTAAGATCAAATGGCATTCTATAAGGTCAATCAATCAATGTAGCAAACTCTGTGATTGGCTAACTCAACTTAGTGACAGTTTGAAACAATACATCTCCAGTGTGTCCCAAAGTTCTTTGATGTCACAGCTCTCTCCAGAGCAGTAGATAATAAAGCCACAGGGGTTGACCAGTCAAATGGTCAACTGTCCTTTGTGTGACCATCTTCAAACAATACTTTTAATTAACACAAACAATGAAACAGGACACAGTCCTTCTAGCCAAAGTTCAGAGCAACTGTCTCATTGACCCCTTACAGTAACCAGAGGACAGAAGGCCATATAAGATGCTTCACCCATCCCCCAGGGCAAGCTGCCCATTGAGCCATCAGCACCTCACATTCCTTTGAACTCAACTTAATTATCTTCCCTTCCTGTCTCTTACCAATGAACATAGAAGATTATAGATTTCAAACACATACATCTATGCATATGACCAACATTTCCATTACAAAGCACACACACACACAGCAGCTGCGCCTTTCGACATAAAAAATGTGAACAAACCATTGCTTATTTGAAAAAAAAGCACTTAGCAATAACATAATCACTGCATGGGTCATTGACTTACTGTATAAAGGATGTTGGTCATGCCAGTGAGAGATGTTATAGATGAGCTTTATGTTTATGTTTTTCCAAACAGTTGACACAAGGGTGCAGGTAGAGACAGTATTTCCCAATGTTGTAGTTGTTCAGCAACTACCTTTTGAAGTCAATTCATTAGACATGCTCAAGCTCGAACTATTTTCCTCTGCCACGGCACCATGTGACACACATACATGCAGACACACAAACTGCCCAGAGCTCCTAATTTTAGTAGTCCCAGGTCTGCCTGTAATCCAGGGGTGATTCTTTGGCCCATTGATTTCCCTGCGACTGCTAGAGGCTGGCTTGATAAATAATGCAGGTCTGTGGGATCAGGAATAATATCTTCTGCCAAAGATGAACATCCATCTTCAGATACTGGAGGAGAGGAGAGGAGAAGAGGGGAGGGGAGGGGAGGGGAGGGGAGGGGAGGGGAGGGGAGGGGAGGGGAGGGGAGGGGAGGGGAGAAGAGAAGAGAGGAGAAAAGAAGAGTAGAGAAGAGAAGAGAAGAGAGGAGAGGAGAGGAGAGGAGAGGAGAGGAGAGGAGAGGAGAGGAGAGGAGAGGAGAGGAGAGGAGAGGAGAGGAGAGGAGAGGAGAGGAGAAGAGAAGAGAAGAGAGGAGGAAGAAGAGAGGAGAGGAGAGAAAAAACGGAGGTGAGGAGCGGACGAAGAGAGGTGAGGAGAGAAAGAAGAGAGGTGAGGAGAGAAAGAAGAGAGGTGAGGAGAGTGAAAGTCTCTGGGGGTCTATCAATGTGTCTTGCCCACAAACATACTCCATATCTGGGCTGCAGTCTCGACACCCGAGGCTGGTTTGCTGGTGCTCCTTGAATGCCAAACCGTACATAACATAATAGGAGCATCACCTCCAGCCAGTCTCCATAGTGATAAACAGTGCCAACTCTCCTACAACTCATTTCAATTAAACTTCTTTCACTTGTTGACTGTGGACTGACAGACTAAAGTTAATTGTGTGCGTGTGTGTTTGTCTTTGTGTCTGTGTGCACATTACTTTGCTACTCCTTGGAGCCCTCTGAAGCTTGAAAACTCTGTGCCTTTCAGCATCGAAGGTTCAGAGATAGAGGAATAGCGTGAAGGGGGGGGGGGGCTGGGTGGGAGACTGAGAGAAAAGGGAAAAGAGAGAGAGACAGACAGACAGAGAGAGCAAGAGAGATTCATGGGCCCAAAAGTCTCAAGGCCGCGGGTTTCTAATAAAGGTGGTGTGTGGCGCTCTCTGTCTCTGTCACATTAAAAGTAAATAAGACTAATGACGAGGCGCAGAAAACTCCACAGGCAAGCTGGAGACCACCAGCGCAGTGTGTGTGTGTGTGTGTGTGTGTGTGTGAGGGCCTGTGCCTGACGACTGTCTGTGTATGGGCTTGCTCGGGTGTGTGCGTGTGCTTGCGTGTGTAGGTACTCGCTCACGTGAGTGTGTGTGTGTGTATGTGTGCGTGTGTCTGAGTGAGGGTGTGTTTGTGTGTCGGTACTAACAACCTCCAACCTGTGCATGATGTTTTATTAATGGGAGAGAGGGGCCACTGAAGCGAAACACCGCTGTGCTCTGCTGTAACTATGAGACATGTCACATGACTGACACCACCGAGGGAAAGGGAAAACATGATACATGTGTAAGTGTGTGTGTGTGTGCGTGTGTGTGTGTTGTGTGTACAGGTGTGTGTGTGTGAAGTTTTTGCTATTCGGCAAGCAAAGCATTTTTGCGCTCTAGTAAGTCTCTAGTTTGAGCTGGCCGTTGCTCCCTAGGCTGAAATGAAGCAGGCACACTGTATAAAAAAGAAATTAAGAAAAGAACACAACTTTAGGCTACGTATTGTTGTAATTGGAATTCTGTATGAACCCACTGGTTGACGTTTCTTTACCATACCACACACTATAACACATACACACAAACAAATACAAAAACACACATCCAAACTAAGCTCCAGGCTTCAGAGTAAACACCACTGCATGGCAGAGACAGAGATGGGGTATTTTTGGAGGAGGGCTGGATAGAGAGAGAGAGAGGGAGAGAGAGAGAGAGAGAGAGAGAGAGAGAGAGAGAGAGAGAGAGAGAGAGAGAGAGAGAGAGAGAGAGACAACTTGTGAAAGATTTGTCCATTATGCTCGGTAGACTCATTAGAAGGGAGCGAGTATTCATACCAGCATCCTCTTTAGCACAGTCATTTAATGTGTCCTTCTTGGATGTGTGTGCATGAGTGTGTGTGTGTGCGTGCGTGTACATGTGTGTGTGCTGGTGGGGGGATTTGCAAAGTAAACTGTCTAAGTCTGCACCACACGCGGAACATCTCAGCTCAGTGGTCTGTGCTAATGGCTTGTGTGTAAATAAGGAATACTAGTGAAGGATGAAAAGTTTTTTTCTGGGACAACACTTTGGTGTGGCTTTTCAGCTGTCAAAGTCATTTCTCTGTCTCCCGCTCTTGTCCCTCACACCTCGTAGTCATCTTTTTTGTGTCCCTGTTCTCGCTCTCCCCTCGGCATTTCTCTCTCCCCCCCCCTCCTCTTTCCTCCTTTCCGCCCCCTCTCTTCCTTCTCTCCCGCGGGCTACATGAAGGCTCCTCAGCCTCCCTGGATGCAGCATATGGGGCAGATGGTGTGGTGAATGTGGGGAGGGACAGATCCCTGTTGAGGGGAGATTATTCAGGCCAGCGCAGGTCTGTCAGATAACTGGAGGGAGGGAGGGGGGGAGGGAGACAGAAGACAAAGGCAGGGGACATAGAGACAGGGCTCCAGATAAAGACTCAAAGAGACACAGGGGGAGAGGTGACACTGCAGGAAACCTACTGGTGTCGAACCCTTTCAACCAAACCCTTTCTTCAGCTAAGTATTCCCTTCAAACTAAATCCCCACAGGCACAGTTTTGACCTGAAGTTGGGTTTCCAGAACCATCTCTCTGAAGCCAACCTAGACCAGCCCTTAAAACACAGTAGCTAGGTGTTCCATAGAATTAATTTCATTTCCACATACAACACTGAGTGTAAAACATTTGTTGTATGATTGGAGGCATAACGACCCAATATACTGTTCATACAGACTGTATAAATGTCTTTAGAATCTCTGCACTTTCACAACATGGCTGGAAACTCTCTATTTATTCTAACTCTACCCAAAAATAATATATCCTCATTCAGCAAATGCATTTCTTGATCTGCAGTCAAATTCTCCACCACTGAGTTACACCACACCCAATTAAAGGAGTCCTGGTTTCTAAGCTCTGCCACTTGTGCCAAAGCTAATTTGGAAAAGTTGCTACATCAACCTTTCATTATGTAGTAATGTATGTCTCCCCAAAAAGACAATTGCCCTTTATTGCAATGGAATGGATCAGATTTAAAGACTGGCTCATTGGTTAGACTGATCACCTCTATTAGGTGAGAGAAGGTAAAAAGTGAGAAAAGGAAAGAAAGAGTGAAAGAAAGTGAAAAGAGAGAAAGTGAAAAGAGAGAAAGGGAAAGAAATAGTGGGAGAAAGTGAAAAATGAGACATAAAAAGAGGGAAAGAGAGAAAGGGAAGATAGAAAAGGAGAATAAAGGGTGACAAAAAAACAAGACTTGGGACTGTGCAGTACGCTGTCTGATCCTCACGTTACAGATAGCAACACAAGGTTGTGCCCCGACACAGCAGGAAGGACACACCTATTTCCTGTTTGGTTCACCTTTCCTGCTGGAGGTCAAACTGATTCATCCGCAAGCCTCTGACGGAAGTGTCCCATTACGTCCACCGTCACCTCTGGGTCCAATGTCTTCGCACATACGATCGTGTGATGTTCTATTTCAGTGGTGACCGACTCCATGTCCTCCTACTAAATGTCAGGTTGTGACAGGCCATGCTGACTTGTGACTCCCAGCTGTAACACGGGGAGGGGAAGAGTCTGACAGCTGAGGGAATGTAGTGGGATTTCCCATGAATCCTGGCGGCGTAGCTAGCAAAGCGGAGTATCATTGCTCGGCATCAAGGTGGCTCTCAGATAGGGATCTGGGTGTTCTCAGATCTCCCGTCCGGACTTGAGGAGCTTAGAGAGCAAGGGGGGTTGGGACGGGGGCAGCCATTTACTTCTAAAATAGAAGCGATCCATAGCAGCACGGTGACACATAGACCAGGAAGACGATGCCTGAGGCAGGAAGGAGTGGGGGAGAGAGACTGTGTTCATTCTCTGACATGACTAACTGTACATGTGTTATGTTCAGAACCCTTAAATGTTTGCCGTAAAGAGGTGTTAGACCCGACTATTAACCCCCTCTAGGAACATATCAATAATACACCACAGTACAACGTGTGTGTGTGCATGTGCGTGTGTGTGTGTGCGTGCGCGTGTGTGTTTTAGGCGTTCCTGCATTCATGAGTGGGCGTTCTCAGCAGGTGCTGCTCCCAATATGTCCGACTGTTTCACATTCAAAGAAAAGCAAACAGTTACTGCAGGCGCCTTTGTTGACTGATGCTGATCGCCTGAGCTCAGCTCTCTATTCCAGCTCTGCCAACTAGCGTAGAGAGAGAGAGGCAGGCAGGCAGGCAGGCAGACTTTGAGGGCCTCAGCTCCCAGATATGATACTGCCTCTAGCAGACCTGTGTCTAAGAGATAAGCATCCTTCTCCACACAGCACCTGGTGGCTCTTAGTAGAGACAGTATTTAATTTAGGCTCAGTGTATCTGATCTCCCCTTTTGCAATCCCTCCATTTGGGTTTCAGCAGCCAAACTCTGGGATGTTTTTCTTAAGGTAACGCTGACATGTTAAAGGGACCGCTAGGTTATTGCTATTGAAAGTAAGACATAAGAAGATAAACACATGGAAATGAAAGATTAGAAATAGCATATAATTTACATTGCGAGAACCACTACAGAAGACGGTGCTAACCCTTTCCCATCAATATCCGTCACTTTTCCCACAAACTATACTACCTTCAATTTCAGTTTATTCTTTTAACGTCTAACTATGCCTGCACAGTTAAGGCGTTTTTGAATCAAGCATTTCAATGCCAGGAACCATGTTGATATGTATTTGACAATAAAACTGAACTTGAACCCTTTTTCTAATAAACACACTAAATGAGAGTCGTGTTAGCGTGTGGCTTTCTCCAGTTGGTGCTAAGCTAAGTTTTGGGGTTACAGTACAGATTCTAGGTCAGAAGGAGCCTTTGACAGCAGCCTCATGGACTATAGATGAGCGTAGAAGTAGGATGCGTAGTCTCGAGACAGCAGGATGTGAGGAGAGAGCGGGGGGCTCATCCTGCATGTCTTCACAAGCTGGGCTGCGGAGGTGAAATGCGACTGATAAAAGTAGCTCCTGCTAAGGCTGTCTCTGTCTCTCTCCAAGGAGAAGTGAACTGAGTCGAACTCGTCAAAACTCATCCAAAGTGATGAGTAGTTTGTCAGCAGAAAATGATATTGATGTCGGAGTGGGAGAGACTACGTAAGAGAAATGGGAGGTATGCTTAGCCTCTGTTGATTGTATTATTGAGTTGGAGAAGAGCAGTCGGCGCTTACCTTAATGGGAGGAGGGTGAGTCATTGTTGGGAACTTTTCACTCCTTTTTTCCTCCACTCGTTACGCCTCTCCTATTCACAGTGGCTTCACCTTGCATCTGGGCCGCCTCGAAGCAACGTGTGACCTTCCATAAAAACGTTGACACCAATATGTGCATTGAAAGAAAACCCCTCAACTTATGCCACACCATTAAACTTTTTGCTGTACAACCGAACGACTGGCCCTTTCCGGTCTTAGTTGGCAGTCAACAAGTAACAATCAATGTAAGTCTTAACCGTTTCAATGACTTATATACATACCTGAAATGAACAGAAGCCTAACTGCAAGTGAGGGAGAGATGAGCCCAAGAGGGAGGGCAGACACAGAGTTACATCAAGACTACTTCATTGATTAGAGGGAATAGAGAGGGCCCACATGCATATAGAATAACTAGGCAGGAGGCCCCCTAAAGATGTATACATACATAATTTAACAAGTCCTGGCAGAGTGTGTACGTGTGTGTGTGTGGGGCGGGGGGGGCTGTTTAATGAAACTGTCAGGGCTAGTGAGAGCTTGATGAGGTTTCCCAACACAACATTAACCAGGGCCCTCAGCCGGGGCACACGCCAAATATAATTACACCAGCCGTACCGCAGGCCCAGTCCCCATTGGACTCACTGATTGGCCTTCCTCCCCCTCTCTCGTTTTCCCTGTCTCTCTCCCTTTGTCTCTCTCTTTCTCTCACCATCCAGCTTCTCATAAGCTGTACATTTTCCTTCCCGAGGTGTTGTTTGATATGTAGTAATTCTGAGAAATAGGCTACCATCAAACTATTTCAGTATAACATGTGTGCATCAATAAAAGAGATCAGATATTTCAGGGAAATGATTTCCGTTACGTCAACTCGGAGAAGTGGGGCTTTCTTGACTCTGACCTTGACGAGGATGATGATGATGAAATGAAGTGAAAGGTCCTGGCGCTCCTGGAACCAAGCGGTCCTGCCCTCGTCAGTCCATTACTCCTCCGAATGTTTGTTTATGCAGGACTCTGATGGATCAAAGTGAGGGAGCTGTCCATTTGCATGAGGATCCTTAAGCTTTGCAATGGTTTTCTCTCACAGTCTATTCACCGATGCTGCTTACTCAGCAGATCCATAACAATGGCCGCCTCTCACAGGCCACAATACCGCTCTGCTTTAGTCCACAGTGTCTTGTAAAGGGCCAGACGTGAGTTAAAGCTAACATGGCCCTTTATTGATTGCCCACGACAAGTTTTCTCCCAGCCCACCCGGAGATATATGAACGTCCAGACAAAAACTGTGCCACTGTGCCTGGTATTGATTCCCATGCTTTATCCACAAAGCGTTCATAACAACGGCTGAGAAGAATAATGAGTTAGTTACTTCCCTGTTCGGAATAACTAACTACAGCTAATTGCTTTGGTTTAAAACTTTGAACTGATTTTTGTAAATGTGATGCACATTGTAACAGGGAAAGCCGTTGATTGACTGAAGTTATTTCAGTGCCACATAGCTTGAAGTAGTTTTTTTTTTCTTCTTTTTGTACTACTTTAAAATATATATAGTATGTACATTCTGTATTTATTGTAATGAATGCACACAGAGAAGGAGGGGGATGAGAGGTGACGGTAGACCTTACACATACACTATATCCTATGTGTTAAGTTTATATATATGACCTAAGTTTGACCAGTTCAAACGTGTTTTGTAAAAGATTCCTTCTCTTTTGGAAAAACAATCCACCCCAACCAACAAACAGTCTGAAATGCCAACCATGCTTTGTAGTGAGAATAAAGCCTGGAATGAGCCAGAAGAAATCACTGAGAAAAAGTCCCCAGTATGAGTCATCTTTTGATATGAAGTGTTTTGAAGTTATTTTTCTATTTCACAGGGATGCATAAATGTGACTGCTTTGCTCCCTTTGTTGATTTTGATATTGGTACAAAGCTACCCTTCAAATGTGTGAATATTCTCCTTTTAACACATAACTCACACTGCTATGCAAATTTAAAGCCAGGTAAAGGTTTGTCATTCTTTTTTGTTTGTTTGTTTTGTTTAGAAACGGGTTGTTCTGTCTTAACGGGTTGTTCTGCTCAATAACTGTCCGGGTGCTCATCTGACAAAAGTAGTTTGCATGTGTCAATTCACCGTCGCTTCAAATGAAAGTGGTAAATGAGAGGTTAATTCCGACACATCAGAAAAAGTGGGAGACACGCGGCTCTTGTGTATACGTAGGCCTACCTCACGTGAAAGAAAAGACACGGCGGACTATTCAGCACGCAACACATCGACTGTCCGACTTGGCCGCTACGCAGCAGCGACTTGCACTTCACATGCAATTATATCACTGTTAAATCATACCAGTTTATTCCCAGCTCACTTTAGTGCGTTACAGTAAATGTTTTACCCCATGACGCTTCTGAGGACTGGTTTGCTTTCTCAACCTCAAGGAGGGCAGCCAGGGGACGTCCTTCGTCAAAGCCGAACCTAATAAGTCCCTGTATTTGTTTTAGCTACAGTGGACCTGATAATTCTGCATACAAATGTTTACACCAATAATCCTGCGTTCCTTGCTGGCTGGGGAGATTAATGTGGCGGTCGAGGGCTCAGGGATGAACCAGGTGACGAATGGCCCTGCATACGACATCATCCATCAGATCTAAGAGAATCTTGACACCTCGAAGTGCGTGTACGTTATTGCTTGTGTGTGTATGCGCGCGCCTGCGTGTGTGCGTACCTGCGGTGTACATTCCATCCAGCCTGGTGTGTATGTTAATGTTTTGAGGATTGAATGCGGCCGCATAAATATGACTAAAAGCTGCCTGTCCACTGGCAGATGAAGTTAGAGGACCAATGGGGTGGAACACAGTTGTTTATCATGCGGTGGCATTTAGAAGGGCCGCACGTGGACAACTTTATCTATTCTAATTCTGTCTATTACGCCCTACCTGGCTGACGTTGGGGGCGAGGGGTTAATACATGAGAAAACAAATGGCTTTCGATTCATGCAACGATTGAGTATGCTCACTGTGGGTATACTGTACTGCTACTTCCAGCACCTTCTCTGCCTGTCTCATAGGCTCCCCCTTTTCCATCGCTGCGCAGTCAAATGATGCCGTCATATCAATGTTCACGACAGGATAATTAGCGCTAACTCTTTAAAAGCCTCTGGTCTACAGACCATCGCTGTGCGATTCATATTCAAATCGAAGATAATGAACAATAATATCACCCCTTGGTAACATTCCTGCCACCTGTTGTGGTAGTCACATTACGCCAAGGGCTTTTAAACTCCCAGACACAATTGCCCTAATTGGCAGTTAAAAGGAATACGTTTTTGGATTCATCAAAGCGGCTCCAATTAATATGAGGCACGTTCTATATTGACTGATGTTGAATAACGAGGGGGGTTCTTCGACGCGTGCAAATGACGAATGGGGAGCAGGGGATGAGATTGTACGATCATAGAGTAATCTATTAACAAGGACTGTGCCGTGATAGTTCATTAGCCCGGCCAGACGTGTGTGTCCAGAACTTTTATCTCACACAGAAGCGTCCCTCGAGAACAACATTATTCCTCTCCGCTGTTCCAGACAGGTTTGTTGTGTGTGCGTGCGTATGTGTGTGTTTGATGCGTGTGTAGACGTGTGTGCACGCATTTGTAAGTTTGAGGGAATTACCAGATGGCGATGTTCTTAGAGGAAGATTGCCAAGGTTAATGATTCTGAAGAATTAGCTAGATTGATGCATAATTACAATGATGGATGGAGCACAGAATCTAGACTTCATTACACCCAGCCCATCTTCATTCAATTCATATCATCTTGATCTCACGTGATGGTGGCCACCATTTAAATGTCACCAAATTAGGGATATCAAGTACACACACACACACACACACACACACACTCATTAATAAATGCAGTCAATGCACTGACACACACATTGCTTGTACCAGGTTGTTCACTGGAATACATCATTGATATGCATTTACATGTTTTCTTTTATCTAAAGCGAAAAATAGTACAATTAGTAGTAGGCTAGTTAATTTGTTGTTCAACCATATAAAGCTAATACAGTACACAGTAACGAGACCTTTCTCCAGGACCATGGTGCTACATGAAGCAACGTAGGACAAACACAGACTACAGTAACTTAGACCTACACATTCTTACATTCCTATATAAACTGCATACATTCCTATATAAAGTGCAAGTATATTTATACAGAAGACAGGACAATATTGAATAGAACAGTAAGTACAGAAAATAAGCAAGTTCCAGAAGTATAGTTCTAACAGGATTTCAGTGGTTCGAGCCAAGGAAAACATTTACTTTCCAAAATAAAAAATTTACCTACAGCAAATTTTCCAGTGACATCTCATGTCGGCCTCAAATGGATTATTCAGTAATAGTGTCATCATGTCCCTGCATCAGATGGTTAACTGAGGAATGCTTATGTAGTACAAAACTGATAGTCCGGTGGAGGTCTAGACTATATATTTCCATCCTATTTATCTCTGTCCCTTTCACATTTAGTCCATGACCACCATCTTGTTACAGCAGGGACACACCTCATTTTAACAATATGTTTATTTTCTCCTTCACCCTTTCCCCCCTACCTCTCTCACTGATTATTTTGTTATTGTTCCGTCTACCACTCTCCGTCTCTCTCTATACAACTTTTCGATGTACATCCCATGCACACCCACTCATTCTCTCCATTAGGCTACTCCATCTCGCCATTCTTTTGTCATGAGCTTGATCCTCTCCTCTCCAGATTCTCTTCTATAAATATCCCTCTCTCTCTTTATACATCCTTATAGGAGCCTGGCGATGCAGACAGGGGCAGTAATTGGCTTCCTCCTGGTCGTGATTCAGACCGGTTCTCAGCAGGAGGCATGCGCCACATACACAACACCAAGTCTCTGGCTCACCGCCTTTCATCTCCACATTTATCCAACACTGGTACACCCGCTGTATCAAAGGTGTATCCGGTTGCATCTCAATTGTTTGATGCGAAAATGCTGACGTTACGCAGGATTATTCCTGCTTCTATATGATATACATACCGTGCTCATTTACGCTTTTGATTAGGAGATAGAAATATGAAAGAATACACGCTGGAACTCGAAATAGAAAGCTGCCCTAGGCTAAAGTAGCCAAATTACCTTTTTTCCTCGGCCGACAGATTTTTATATTCACATGGTGGATGCGCCATAACTTTTAAAACGTAAAAAATGGACCACTGATTGTTCTGACGCATAGGCTATAACCTACAGACGAAGGTTGTTAAGACCCCACTACAACACCTAATGAAGAGAATAGGACACACCTGCTATTAAAGCAGTGTGACCTCAGGATGAACATTTAGCTGAATTTTGAGGTGCGCCAGTTTAAGTGAAACTCATTCATGTAGGATACATGTAATGAGAAAATGTGTGGTTCCACAGGTTAATAGTGGATTACATAAGTAAATTGTAACTTCTGAGCGACTGTTCTCCATGGCTAGCCACTGAAATATGCCTTACTTTAATGTTTTATTTTTTGGTGGTGGTGGCCGCGGGGGGAGGGGGGGGGGGGGTACGGATGCAACTTTCTACGACAACTGCTAGTCAAGTGATGCATTCCTCACATACAATTTGTTTTTTTATCTGTTTTTTAATGTATATGTTTTTATTTAGTTAGGGTTTCGGAGGTGTAAAAAAACGTTTTCTCTCCTTCTCTAAAACAATCCATCTGGATTTAAAGTCTGGAAGGAAGACTTAGGGTAGCAGGTGCAGAGATATGGCTGTAATACAATGTAGTTCCACTGATAATGCAGTAAGCTGAGGGTAGAGATCCCTTATAACACACAACATACTCCTCCTCATGCCAGAACTATGTAGGTTCTTACAATTTTGTCATCCAACTCCTAAAATAATAGACTTGCTAAAGTAAAAAAGATGCACTCTGTTACAAATAGCTGGTCTAGACAGTCAAAATACCACAAGGAACTGTCAGGCCAAACTGTCAAGGTGGTCAGCTCAGTACCCTTTGTCCATTTTGGAAAGGAAAAACAGAGGTGAGTAACACTGGCCCAGGTTTGCTCTCCTGAAAAGGTTAGAGTTTTGATCCACTTTGAGTTCAGGTTTTTGAAAGGTAGTTTGACCCAGAAACAAGTCTCCATGACCTTCCTAAAAAGACTCATTCAGGTTACGTGCGTCTGTATGTGTGTGTGTGTGTCATCCTCAGGTGTTCAACTGTTTCAGCTGAAGGTTTCACACAGGAGGGATTTATCGTCTCATCTACTGTTTACAAGCCTGAGTCCATGCGGCCCCATAAAAGCCCATTGCAGCAGCTCTCAGGTCAAACTCAGCAGTTTCCGAAGGAAAGTAGAGGTCACAAAACAAACTGGCAAGTTTTCCTGCCTAGCAGCATATTTCCCGAACCAGTCTCACTGTGTTGTAATGATAAAAGTAGAATGTAGCAAGCTTTACTAGTTTATTACCAAGGATAGGTTCTGACACATTGGTTGCATCGGTCGATATAACCTTTGTGAGAGAAGTGCAGTCCCTATAGCTGAATCCTTTTCTGTTTGTCATGCTGTTGTTGCAGCTATGGCAACGGGGTTTGGTAATAGCAGACTGCTTCATGTCACTGACAGAAAACAGAAATAATATGGCAAACCAAATGATTTAATTATGCCATCTGTAATCTCTTATGTATTTAAAGGTGACTGGGTGTCCGTGACCCCTGACCCCTGTGCTGTCTTAGTAGCCCTCAGGTTGGCCGACCACGCCTCCATGTTCTACTCCATTAGCTGTGATAATTCATCGAGAGCCCAGCTGTCACAATGGGCTCACCTCTGGACTCACCAGGGCCACGATCCTATTATTTATAAAAGCCTCCTGCTCATTGCCTCCTGCTACTGTAGGAACATGTAATGACTGTACTGTGCAATCAATAATCTGCCTTCAGGGACAGCAACCCAACATGATAAATTGTCCTCTTGATTCACCCTGCTTTGCAGGTAGACTATTTGCACGATCATCCTGCAAATGAATTGTCCATAATCATGCTGTTTTGAACATGTGAGTGTGGTTGTGTTGGGCACACGTGTGTGTGGACACAGGTGGGAGGGAGTCATTATTGCTGTAAATCAAGCCTTTTTCTTGAAATAGAACAACCAAGAAAATTGCATTTTCCCAAATCAGTGAAGGTTGTCTGAGTTTTTGATTGGTCTCATGTGGCCAAACACTACATGGAGCCAGTCAGGGAATAATGAGGATAAAGAGAAAGAAAGGAAGAAAGAAAGAAAGAAAGGCATGAAGGCAGGACGGAGAGAGAGGAGGAGAGAGCGGAGGAAGCGTGGAAGGTAGTAATGGTAGGAGAGAGGATTTGGTGATGAGATTCATCTCTGATGGAGCAGAGTAATTAACAAATGATGACGCCGGTCCATATTGCCTGTGAATGATGTCCACTCTTATTGGCTGGGAAGCCCGGAAAGACGGGAGGGGACCACAGCACTGGCGGGAAGGCAATCATCCATTCCTCGGTCAGCAGGAGGACTGACAGGCTTTTGTCTTCACAGTTTCCCCCCCATTAAGCCGAGAGACGGAGAGGGTGTGCAGGCCGTGAGTGTGTCTGTGACCCATCAACCAGCAAGAGTCACACACACACACACACACACCCTCGTCAGAGGGAATGAGGCCTATTAGGCTGGCAGATGATTCTGGGTGAGGTCACTGACATGATGTTTGGAGCTCAGTGCCGCTGCTGCTGCTTCTGTGCTACAGTGAGCCAGGCAGACAGGCGGGTTCAGACAGCTGGATCATCTGCTGCTCTGGTCTGGCTCTGGAAAAGGAGTGAGTTTGTAATCACCTCTCTCTCTCTCATACACACACACGCACTCTCGCCCTATCTCTCCCTCTGTCTGGTCTGGCCAGCTTAATCTGTTGCAAGGTGCAAGTTATGGGTATGTCAGTGTGCTAATATTTCTATTGGTGACTGTGCAATGTTGCGATGAAATGCCTTGTGATTGTGCAGCAAATCAATTTCTCCATGGGGGACCGCGCTACCACGTCTACAACAACTCTGTCGATCTCTCTTCTCTTCTGTTTCTTTCTTTTGTGACTGCTGCTACATCTGTCTTCCTTACTTTCTCTTCTCCCGCCCTTTGTCCGAATCTCCCTTTGTCTGTGTATCTGTCTTTTTCACTCGCTCTGTCTCTTTCTGACTGTTACTTTATCTCTTTCTTTTGCTGACTCACTCTCCCCCTCACTAAGTGTTGCTGTATGCAGATCACACACACCCTCAGTGCTGTACCTATTGCTCATTTGCTAATTAGGTATTTAAATTCAAACACTCCAGCAGTTCAACATGCCCTAAAACCTTTATGTGACACCTGGACTGTGTTTTGATATACATATACGTTATAGTAAACGTTATGGGCAATCATTTTTTATGAAGTTCCAGCTGAGCCAATACACCTATTCAATTACTATCTCGTGTTAAATGATGCTACATTGTGACAATAGCACAAACTGCCAAGCATATTTGATGAGAGGAAATAATGAGCATGTACAGGCCTCTTGTGAATTACCTTATCACAAAGCACCAGGCTTCCGCCTTCCGTCGGACCAGCGCATCGCCACGAATACCTGTTTCATTGGACAGTTTAAACGATGACACGCTGTAAAATCACAATTATTCCCATCTGACATATTCGCTTACCTGTGACATCTCACAAAATTGAAGTGTCTGTTAAAATACGGCCCAATTAAAGTGTGATAGGCTGCACTAAAGAAGACAACTTGTATTTACTGTTTTGGATGGAAAGATGAGAGGTTTCTCTCTCTATTTTCCTTCTTTTTCTTCCATCCCCTTTCTTCCCCTGACATTTCCGACTGGCGATGTCATCTCTGCTTGTGTATTCTGTAACTACTGTAATGAACACACATCATCCATCTTCGCCTCTAGACTGTATGAAATGAGAGACAGTCAACACCAAATGGAACAGAATCCAAACTTAAGAGTACAAGATTCCCAGGCACAAATTTGACAGTCTAATCTCCTCTGATGTGTTACTGTAAGGGGAGCTGAAATGGGTTTCCAGACAGTAAACAACGCAAAACACTTCAAAACTGGAACTTTCCTTTTCAGACTTGGGAGATTGAGGAGGAAGCACTAGCAACTTCAGCCGGGCTCACTGGGAGAGACGTCGGAGTGCTGGATCAATATTAAACCACCTGGTGCCCTGGGTGAGGTGCCGGGAGGTGGGTGGTGGGAGAGGAAGAGAGTGGTTCTCATTTATCAGATGACGTTTCAGGCTGTATTCAAGACTTTCCTCTTCCTCATCCTCTTCTTCTGTGGCAGCCGCAGCTGTCCGCGCCATAAACCTCCCGCGGAGGTCTCCCCTCCCCAGCCAGACGAGGAGGGATCTACGCAGAGGAATCTGCTCACATCAGCATTCGTCTTGAGGTGATGTATAGTCTCACTAAAGGCTGCTACAGGGCCTGAATGTAGTGAGCCGGCACGTACGAACACACGCATACACACACACACGGACGCTCTCTCTCTCTGTCTCTCTCTGTCTCTCACACTCTTTCTCACAGTCCCTGAGACACACTCAACCCCCCCCCCCCCCCTCCCCCCATGCCTCTAATGATGATCTAACAGGTTGCGGCGATGGGTACATGCCCCCTGTGCATGTGATTTCCATGCCAAACAAATTATGCTAATGCCAGACCGTGAAATTATTCCTTCAGGGAGGGACGAGCCCACTCACCCGGTGAGAGAGGGAGAGGATAGGAAGGATCGGGAGAGGTTAGCGTCCTCGTGTGTGTGCACATCACTCAACTTAACGTACGTCTGTGTGTTTTTCTGCGTGTGTTTGTCTTTGCATGGTTAACACACACACCCCTGCTGGTTGTTTGAATAATTCACAGGTTGGTGTCCACACCTATGATTGGTCAGGTATGTACTTATGTGTGTGTGTGTGTGTGTTGTCTGCATAACTGAGCTTGACGTGTTGTGTCATGTCGTGACACAGGCAGAAACAGGTGTGTGTGTGTGTGTGTGTGTGGGGGGGGGGGGGGTCCCAGAGATGGTGTGTCCTCTGCTGATGTCAGTCTGCAGCCTGCCTTTCTCCATTCTGCTCCACTGGTGTGCGAGATGAGCAATATGGTCTCTCTGCGATCTTCACACGCTGGTGTCTCGTTCTCTCTGACCTTCCTACACACCGGTCTCTCTCTCCTTCTTTCTCCTTTACTCTCTCTCTTTCTCTCTCCTTTACTCTCTCTCTCTCTTTCTCTCTCCTTTACTCTCTCTCTCTCTCTCTCTCTCGCCTTCTCTCTCTTGCTCTCTCTCTCTTTCTCTCTCTTTCTCTCTCCGGGCCCTCACCCTCTCTGTCTGACCCCCCCCCAGGCAGATTTCTATCTCCCTGACCCTTCACACTCCTGTGTGCAGGGGTCTGCCCGCAGCAACACTGGACACAGACCATAATAGGCACCACCAGTGTATGTGTGCTTCACAGCTTGTATCTGTTGCCTAGAAGCTGGACGGAACATCATTACACCCCTGGCCAGATGACATTGCTGCTGCTGCCGCTGCTTATGATGATGAGTATGACAATGATGATGTTAATGATGATGACGGTGCAGGTTGGAGGCATGTCGAAAATAATGATCTCCTGATCCAGCCTCGATGCTCGGGTTGGCTTGCGGATGAATGTCTTCACACCAGGTCTCACTGACGTGACTTTCTCACTGCCAAGCGCTTTTGATAGGAAGGTGAAGGAACACGGGTATGAACGCAGCTGGGAGGTGTCGTCACATACATCTTGACTTCCCCCGTCAGGTACCTCATTTGTGTCTTTCAGCGTGACAAACCCACAGTATGCACGGTAATTGGCATCTTTGGGCTGCTCCTGTACATGGGCAGGGTTTCGTCTTCCGTTCCCCTCAGCTTCAAATCTACAGCCTTTGTGGCCCCCGGACACTTATACATGTTTGGAATTTGTCATTATTGTCCCCTGCTTTGATGTTTGTGAGTCCTTTTTTTTTCACGCCCTTACGGGCTAGGTTTTCTGGTTTGTCATAGTGCATTGGGTACCCTGCTGAACTTTTATTTGTGTGTCGGTGTGTGTCCGTGTGTGTGTGTGTGTGAGTGAACACGCGGCTCAGATGTTGTTTCCAGCTAAACCTCTGCTCCCTGTTCTCTCTGTCTCTTTCTTTTTTCCTCTCTTTTCCTCTCTCTTTCTTTTTCTCCTTCCAAACAAACACTTCATTAGCTTTTATTCTATGCTCCACTGGATCCAACAGGGAATTAGCTAAATAACTCACTCTCTCTCTCTCTCACTCACTTTCACTCGCTCTCAAATTGGAACACCGTTGGGCCACTTCATGTGATATTAAGAACATTTCTCATTTCTACAAATAGGGGACCTAGAGATTTGAATGAAATGTAAATGAGGTCTTGGTGCCTTGAACTCGGTTGTGAACCTAAGGAGATAGATCTCCATGCGGGATCGCAACAAGCGAAGCAAAAGTCAACTGGCGGATGTTGTCATTATCCAATACCATAAATAATTATTATATAATATGTATGGGTCGAATTAAACCATAAGCAGTAACCAACACTGATTTGCATGTGTTTGTGCGCATATGTGTGGTGTGCATGCATAATACCTGTGATAAAGCTTCCATATAAGAGATATGTATATTGTTACACACAGACACACACACACACACCCACACACAAACTGTTATAGTGTGTGTTTCCATTTCCATCGTCAAGTAGAAAAACAAATAGTTTGAGTTTCAGCTCATCAGAGGTGCTTGAGGTGCTTTTACTTCCAAACAGCCCCATGCTAATTTGTTAGTCTGCTAATAGTAATTTGGTTGCTAACAAGTCACAGTGTTAAAGAACAAATGTGCGCTACAAATACCACCTACACTGTGTCATTGTTTTGCGCAGTTATTCCGAATTATAGGACTAAATCTCTCAGGTGTGTCTGTGTGCTTGCTCACAGACACACAAACTAATCGACGCAGAAACACACCACACACACACTGACAGCCATAACAGAGAGCTGAGTCACTACTTGACTTTTCCTGATTATGATGCCTTCCACCTGAGGTAAAGAAATAAACAAAAGGCAAGGCTTTACAGTAGCTGTGCACTGGCTTGGGCTGGGCACTTAGGGTGCTCAGTGTTGTAATTAAAATGTACCGTCTCTCTGCCTTGCATCATGTTGTCATGACTTGTCAGGAGAGAAAGCCATGGGCTTAATAGGGCCATCAAGGCTTCCCAGAACACAGGCTGTCCATGTGTCTATAGCGGAGTCAGATGGCTGAGCGGTAAGGGAGTCGGACTAGTAATCCTAAGGTTGCCGGATCGATTCCCCACTGTGCCAAATGACGTTGTGTCCTTGGGCAAGGCACTTCACCCTACTTGTCTCGGGGGAATGTCCCTGTGATTACTGTAAGTCACTTTGGATAAGCGCGTCTGCTAAATGTAAATGTAATAGTGTGACTAGGCTTTTGTCTAGCATGCTAATTTAAGGTAGTTTGTCCTCCAATGTTTGGAGCCAGGCAACTGCCACGTATCTCTTACTTCTAATGGGGACGAGCTAACTGCAGCCTACCGCCTCTAAAATGACATCATGGTTGCAGAGTATGTGTATGTTTGTCACGGTTCTCGTCTTTGCAGAAGCCCCACACACACCCCCTCTCCCTCTCATTAGGCCGTGGCTCCTAAGTGCTAACCCCGAGGACGTAACACTGACAGAAAGTGCGACAGCACAGCGGTGACTTCACACGTACAGCGTGTCCGGCGGAGAACATGTCCTTTCTTTTGGATGAGAGCGGTGTGGGGAACGTGGGGGCTCCACACAGAGTACAGTGGGGGAAGAGAAGAACTGAGTGCTGTGTTTGTGTTCTGCTGCCACGTGGGCACTGCTCGAACACAACGATAAAGAGATGAACTCGGCCTGCTGATGTATCCACACGTAAACACGTCGGGGCCTCCCACAGAGGACAGGGATGATCACCCCTTTCAACACTGACAGATAATTCCTCTTCAATCCCAATCACAACCAGGAGAGAGAGAGAGAGAGAGAGAGAGAGAGAGAGAGAGAGAGAGAGAGAGAGAGAGAGAGAGAGAGAGAGAAAGAGAGAGAAAGAGAGAGAAAGAGAGAGAAAGAGAGAGAGAGAGAGTAGAAGATGACTAGCAATCTCGTAGACAGCAGCGAGCTATGGCTCATTCAGTCTCTTTGTCAAGATCCTCATCTTGGTATTACCAGAAATTGGGTTGTCAACAAAAAGATTCATCAGACTGAAAGAAACAGAACCTCACTGCATCTAGTCAGGCTTGTTTGATCTGAAAAAGAGGTCTGGAACTCTTCTAGAACCAGAGACCACACTTAGATAACTTGATTCAACCCACGCTCCTGTCCACAAACCCCTTATCAAAGTGTTACTTGAGGGTGTTATCTTGGTGTTACAGTAAACACCAGCCCACCAGCTAGACCTGGTTGGATCAGAGTGTATCACTCACTGAGAGACTGGAGTCTCCTGGAATTGATATTAAAATATAAAAGACAAAGAAATTCACCACTGTTTTTGTTTTGCAGTCTACTGTTTGCCTCTGTCTCTCTCTCCTTATCTCTCTCTCTTACTCTCTCTCCCGGTCTCTCTGGCTCTCCTTCTATCTCTCCCTTTCTCTCTTTCTCTCACTGACACCATATCAGAGAGCTCAGGAATAGCTCATTGAGACATTTAAATACAAGTCATTGAGAATGAAAATAAAGGGTGAAGTCTTCCATCCTTTGATCATGGCAAAAGAGGATTCTGTCTGGAATATTCAGCTGCTCGTGTTCAGTTTGATTCTGTCTACATGCAAGGAAAGGAGAGGAGGAGAGGGGAGTAGAGATGAGAGGGGAGGAGAGAAGAGGAAAGGAGAGAGCAGAGGTTGATATTCTATTCATACAGGATGATGCAATAATGGTGGATAGATGAAACCAATTTTGGTTCCACACACACACTGACTGTATCTCCTTCTCTTTCCATCCTAATCTGTATCTCTTGCTCTCTTCCACTCTCTTTCTCCATCTCTCGCTTTTGGTAAATATGGGACAATGTTGGAATCCACAAGGAATGGAGGAAATGCATTACCCACAACGTTTGTATGAAACATTACATATAATGTGAGAGAAGAGATGTGCAGAGTGTCAGAGTTGAATAAGAGGAGATGGAAACAGAGAGTAAGACAGTGTGAGTTTGTGTGTGCATGGGTATATAATGTATGTATTTGCATGAAACACAGTTAGAGGGAAAAGAAGAAGAAATAAACCAGCCTTATTCTGACAGTCAAGGCAAAAAAAACATCTGCATGCAAATCTGCAAATTACCAGAGCGCCCCCTAGTGGTTATGTACAGTATTACCCTGGGAGACTGCCAGGCCAAGAGCGCTGAAGAGACAGCTGCGCTAGTTAAGCTGTGAATGCTGCAGTGTCTCTGCTAAGCCAGGGGAGCAGCCCAGCCTCTTTCCCCAGACCTGGGTCCTGCTGCATAGAAGGTGTCCACTCCGACACGGTCCCCTGGTGGCCCCAATCACACTCCTCCATCTTCATTTCAAACATGGTCGCTCTGACCAACCAATCTGTTCCTCCCCCATCATTTTCCAACTCTCTCTCTTATTTTCTATTTCCCTCCACACCCTCTTTGATGTCAGGTGCAATTGAAAAATAAATAGGTTTCTGCTGAAAACAGTTCTCCTTTTCATGGCTCTAATTAGTCAAGTTTAATGGTGGGGACTAGACAACTAAGGAAGAAGGGAGAATGAGGGATGAGAGAGAGATAGAGAGAGAGAGAGAGAGAGAGAGAGAGAGAGAGAGAGAGAGAGAGAGAGAGAGAGAGAGAGAGAGAGAGAGAGAGAGAGAGAGAGAGAGAGAGAGAGAGAGAGAGAGAGAGAGAGAGGGAAACATATTTAGAGAGAGGTAGAGGAGTGAAAGAGATAGGAAGAGACCAAAGTAATGAAGAATAGAAAACAGAGAAAAATACGTTGTTTGAGTTGTGGAGAACATTTAATAATGGCCTGAGAGATGGAAAGTTTGAGATGTTATTGAGATGCTATCAGGGAACGTAACAACCGGAAAGCACTTCAGATCAGGATGATTATGACTCATCTGCCTCTACTCTTGTCTTTCCTGCTCCGTTCCTCTCCAGAGCTGGGCTGGGTGTCCAGGGACAGCTTCCCTCCCCTCGTCCCTCCTCTCTGCTCCCCTCATGCTCCTCTCCTCCCATCCTCCTCCCCGCCTGCCCTCCTGCTCTCTTCCTCCGCTCTCCTCTCCTCCCATTCTGCTCCCCTCCTGCCCTCCTTCTACCCCCTCTTCCGGCTTCCCTCCCCTCCTCCTTCTCCCTTCCCCGTCCTGTTCTCCTCACCCCCTCCAGCTCTCCCCCATCCTTGTCCTCTCCCCCTCCTGCTCTCCTCCACCGCCCTCCTCCCCCCCGGGCCCATCTCTGCTCTTAAGAAATGAAAGGAAATGTCAAGTGAGGCTGAGAGCTCCCAGACTATCTCGGAACATTATGCATAATTACCCCGCCATCGCACTTCTGCCTCCCAATATGTGGGGTGGCATAATGTAGCACAACCAGACCCAGTATTTCACACTGGGTCACCAATGAAGTTCCCATAATACAGCCCCAGTCTCTGGTTAAGATATTTCATATCAAACGACTGGATGGCTGCCTCCACTATTCCTCCCTGGCTTTTACTGAAGAAGGTTCAAAACTGATCAACTAGGTTTTTTTCCCTCTCTCTTGTGTGTGTGTGTGTGTGTCTGCGTACATTAGAAGATGAAAACCCAGAGTCTCCAGTTTCTGTCTTGGTGTTGTTTCAGTGCTCAGTGATGCAGATACTGTCTAACAGGCCCTGTGAATGGAACAGCTAAACACACAGCCAGGGATCAATAGAAACATGAGAGTAGATTTCAAAGACCATGTTAGCTCCTTTCAGTCTTCCACTTCATAGTACGTTCCCCTTAGGCATGTGTCTTCTCCCTCAGGTGTGATACAGGACGTTATAGTCAATGTTGATATTTCAGAAATGCTTTAGAAAGCCAGTCCACACATGTCAACGTTTGTATAGAAATGTCATTTCCAGGTTGTTCACTGAAGGAGTGCTGTATTGAGAGTGTGGACAGACTAGGATTGAGGTTGGTTCATATATCAAACAGCTCTTGTATGCGGTATCAACCCCAGTCACTGTGTTACGAGACTCAATTCAACAGTGTCATTGTCCCGCAACAATTATGACAACTTCCACAAGATGTCAGTAGAGACCTTGTCTATCTTTACCATGGCATCAAAAATATTTTCCATGGAAATATCTTTCGGAGCATACCCTTATCAAGAGTGGATTGTATTGTATGCTTTTTTGCAAACCTGTATGGGTCACTGTTAAGAAATGATTTGCATCACATCACACAATATGATTGTGAGGCTGCACTGGACACTGTATGAAGTCCGATTCACGTTACTGAAACAGTCACTCATTGTACTCATGCAAACACACCTTCAAAACACAACATTGCCCATGGCTCACTGTGCTAGGATTCGTAATCCCGAGGCTATGGATTCAATTCCTAGTGCATGCATGGATTTTGAATTCGGCAGGATGAAATGTGCATTTACAGTTCCTTTAACGGCAGCTAAGTCTATCCCTCTAACACAAGGGTGTTCAATCCTGGTCCGCTGTCCTGTATGTTTTAGATGTTTCCCTGCCCCTGCACACCTGATTCAAATGAATTGTCGTTATCAGGCTTCCACAGAATTTGATATTATATCTGGAAAAAATGTGAGCCTTCTGAACACTGGCCATTCATTTGATACGGGCAAAATGCTACACAAAAGCACCAGAATTGTGATTTGTATATGATCTTGGTATTACCAGAAAGATTCATCAGACTGAAAGAAACATAACCTCACTGCATCTAATCAGGCTTCTTTGATCTGTAGAAGAGGTCTGGAACTCTTCTAGAACCAGAGACCACACTTAGATAACTTAATTCAACCCACGCTCCTGTCCACAAACCCCTTATCAAAGTGTTACTTGAGGGTGTTATCTTGGTGTTACAGTAAACACCAGCCCACCAGATACCCTGGTTGGATCAGAGTGTATCACTCACTGAGAGACTGGAGTCTCGCTCCTGGAATTGATATTAAAATATAAAAGACAAAGAAATTCACCACTGTTTTTGTTTCACAGTCCACTGTCTGCCTCTGTCTCTCTCTCATTATCTCTCTCTTTCCCTCTCTCTCCCGGTCTCTCTCTCTTTCTCACTCTCTCCCTTTCTCTCTTTCTGTCACTGACACCATATCAGAGAGCTCAGGAATAGCTCACTGAGGCATTTAAATACAAGTCATTGAGAATGAAAATAAAGGGCGAAGTCTTCCATCCTTTGATCAGGGCAAAAGGGGATTCTGTCGGGAATATTCAGCTGCTCGTATTCAGTTTGATTCTTTCTACATGCAAGGAAAGGAGAGGAGGAGAGAGGAGGAGAGGAGAGAGGAGAGGAGGAGAGAGGAGGAGAGAGGAGAGGAGATGAGAGGGGAGGAGAGAAGAGGAAAGGAGAGAGCAGAAGTTGATATTCTATTCATACAGGATGATGCAATAATGGTGGATAGATTAAACCAATTTTGGTGCCACACACACACTGACTGTATCTCCTTCTCTTTCCATCCTAATCTGTATCTCTTTCTCTCTTCCGCTCTCTTTCTACATATCTCGCTTTTGGTAAATATGGGACAATGTTGTGATCCACAAGGAATGGAGGAAATGCATTGCCCACAAGGTTTATTATGAAACATTACATATAATGTGAGAGAAGAGATGTGCAGTGTGTCAGAGTTGAATAAGAGGAGATGGAAACAGAGAGTAAGACAGTGTGAGTTTGTGTATGCATGGGTGTATAATGTATGTATTTGCATGAAAGAGAGTTAGAGGGAAAAGAAGAAGAAAGAAACCAGCCTTATTCTGACAGTCAAGGGAGAAAAAAAACATCTGCATGCAAATCTGCAAATTACCAGAGCGCCCCCCAGTGGTTATGTACAGTATTACCCTGGGAGACTGCCAGGCCAAGAGCGCTGAAGAGACAGCTGCGCCAGTTAAGCTGTGAATGCTGCAGTGTCTCTGCTAAGCCAGGGGAGCAGCCCAGCCTCTTTCCCCAGACCTGGGTCCTACTGCCTAGAAGGTGTCCACCCCGACACGGTCCCCTGGTGGCCCCAATCACACTCCTCCATCTTCATTTCAAACATGGTCGCTCTGACCAACCTTCTGTTCCGCCCCCATAATCTTCCAACTCTCTCTCTCTCTCTCATTTTCTATTTCCCTCCCTTACACCCTCTTTGATGTCAGGTGCAAATGAAAAATAAATAGGTTTCTGCTAAAACAGTCCTCCTTTTCTTGGCTCTAATTAGTCAAGTTTAATGGTGGGGAATAGACAACTAAGGAAGAAGGGAGAATGAGGGATGAGAGAGAGAGAGGTTTGAATTGTGGAGGAAAGGGGAAAAATGAAAAAAAGGCATGAGAGATGGAGAGTTTATAGGGCCGGACCAAGGGTTTTGGTGGCCCTAAAAAAATTAGTGTATGGGGGGGGGGGGGATCCAATCGCAGGGCCCTGAACAAATGTTTAGTTTGTTTATTGGA
This sequence comes from Hypomesus transpacificus, assembly GCF_021917145.1. Taxonomy (NCBI): domain Eukaryota; kingdom Metazoa; phylum Chordata; class Actinopteri; order Osmeriformes; family Osmeridae; genus Hypomesus; species Hypomesus transpacificus. The sequence goes on from NC_061067.1 coordinate 8,407,500, forward strand.
TCCGGCCGGCCCTGAGTTTGAGATGTTATTGAGATGCTATCAGGGAACGTAACAACCGGAAAGCACTTCAGATCAGGATGATTATGACTCATCTGCCTCTACTCTTGTCTTTCCTGCTCCGTTCCTCTCCAGAGCTGGGCTGGGTGTCCAGGGACAGCTTCCCTCCCCTCGTCCCTCCTCTCTGCTCCCCTCATGCTCCTCTCCTCCCATCCAGGTGGGGACCTGCCCTCCTGCTCTCTTCCTCCGCTCTCCTCCCATTCTGTTACCCCCCTGCCCTCCGTTTACCCCGTCTGTAACTATATAACTCGAGACAACTATCATCTCAGCATGCCTGCGCCTCTTTTATTAATTGTACATGGCGGGACAAGTTATCCCTTATTTCTAAGCGTGAGAAATTGTTGAAATCCGTGAGAAATACAAGGTGTTAAATGAGAGCGTGAGAAATGGCTGAAGACTCTCAAGTCTCACGGCGAATAGCTTAAGAGCACTATCATTAAAAACGATGTGGTGACTGCAAATAGTGCTCCTCAATGGAACATTGTTACGGCCTGAATGACTATAGGCTATCGATTATTGGCCTGCAAAACTGTCTCGATCCTTGGTCATCTGTATGCACCAACTGTAGCCTAATACTTCTGCCATCTTATCATGGCTATTTTCGGCATCCTTCGTTACTACTATCCGCCTTCGTGTTTTCTCGGTTTATTCGACATTTAACTGGCAGTATGTGGAGGGGGGAGGGCACAGAGGCAGAGAGGAGCGATACAGCGAACGACCACGCGACAAGAAAGCTTCTGATTGGCTGTTTACTCCTGGTACCCAGTAAGCAGCGGTAGGATGAGAATAGAATACTGTACTCCAGCATCCAGCGCTACAGGGACGTTGTTGTGGTATAATTTTTATGTTAACGAGAAACATGGATTCCGGTGAAATCCTCTGTTAACAAAAGATTGCAGCATTTGCGGTGTAGCTCACGGAGTCGGAGTATGATTCACCGGCAAGTCATTTTATCTCAGGTATGTCTAGATGTCGCTTATTTGTTGATGAATTGCTGTCAGAAGTGGCTGCATGTAGGTTCCAGTAGTGGTGTTGCACATGACTCCAAGTCAATGCATTGACAATAAACGAATATGTGGTGTGTGTATTGACGGAGCTCTGGTATCACTTTCTCTCGTCCCGACAACAACAACATTGTCTCGAGACTGTCCCCGACAGCACGCCACTCAGACCCAGTTATTCCGCACTCCTTTGTGTGGATATCCTTAATCCTCTTAGAACGAGACCCTGTCCACTGTCGTGTTTTTAATTGCTTTGTTGTTTTAAACGAGACCGTTTTGTTAACTGTCACGTGTTGTGTAAACAATTAACAGTTTATTTGTCATGGTATAAAACAAGACTACCACTACTAGTCCACAACTCTGGCCAGGGGATGTTATCCTACTTTCACATTTTTAATCGTAACCACTTAGAGCTGTAGCCCAGCTGCTGATAACATGCTGAAGACAGAGGGATTCCAGCTATTGGAGGAATCCCCAAGCTTCTTCCTGGTTATCTGGGGAGGAAGTAGGAACTCCCAATCTTCTTCTCTTCTCTCTACAACAGAAGACGGAGAGAAAGATTAGGAAGAGAGGGATAGAGAGGACTTGGCCAGCCTAACAGGCTGACACTTTTTGACCCAGTGGAGATGCTTCAAACACTTCTATGTCTCTGTCTCTGTCTCTGTCTCTGTCTCTGTCTCTGTCTCTCTCTCTCTCTCTCTCTCTCTCTCTCTCTCTCTCTCTCTCTTTCTTTTTTGCCCTGTCCACACCCAGTCAGATTCTATGACCTACTGTTCCTCTCCTTATCCTGCCATTAGTCAGGGATGGTGTCCTTCATTAAACCCATTTGGAGACTGATGCTGAGTGGGGGAATGACTCAGGCCAGGCAGCAGAGGAGTGGATGGGTGAAGATGTCACACTGCTGGGCTGGAGCTGGTCACTCGCACGGTGATGGGACCAGACATGCACAAGTGGATCTCATCTGGATCATTTACCGGCCAGAGCTGCTGTGATGGGTGTCTGGGATAGGAATCTCCCCCAGGATGAGGGCTCCCGAGCTGGGCCGCTCTGACCTGACAGCTGGGAGACGTGCTGGGTCGGAGAGGCTCAGATACTGTCATAACATCAGCAGGACTTAGTGGTCCTGTCAGGATCACTGTTTAATATTTGAACTCGCTAAGGAGATGAACCTGGGCTCATTCATGCAGAGCGTTGGCGCTGTAGTGTCGATTGTGAATGAGTGTGTGTATCTGTGTGTGTGTGGGCTTGTGGGTAAGCGTGCGTGTGTACACGTGTGTGTTGGTGTGTGCCCGTGTGGGTAGGAACATGTTTTGTGAACATGGCTCTCTGCATTGCATCCCACTTGAGAAGCTCTTGCATGCTACGTCCATGTGGCCATGAGACACAGTGAGCGTGAAGAGAGAGGCTACATCATAAAGGGATCCCTTTCACCGGCTGAGTCAGACTCTAGTCATCCATAGCTCAGTATTGATTTAGCACTACCCCAAGACACATTCCTCGAATCAGGATAAGTGGAACGGCCCAGCGATAAATACGAGCTCGAAACGAAAAGTATTAGGAGCATAAAACACAGGGATTCCACTCGGCTGTTGAGAAGACAGGAAGCGATTTTACGGGCGTTCCAGCTTGCCCACAAACAGCCTGTAGCCATGAAGGCCCTTGTTCAGGACCTTGTTCAAGTCCAAAAGCCTTGCTTTGCCGGCTTTAGATGTGAGCTCATAGATGGAGTCATTGTCTGCCTCAGTACATGAACTCATTGACAGTCATTGTAAGCTCCTGTACATGAACTCATAGAGTAATTGTTTGCTACAGTACACAACCTCACACAGTGGAGTCATTGTTTACCTCAGAACATAAACACATTTGTTGCTCGTGCGTTCCACTTTGCAGTGGTCAGAATGATTCACTGCTTCCTCATTACTTTGACTGTACCACAGACCACTCTACATCAGCCGGAACTGACCACGTAACTACTGTACAGCAGCTGCTGTACCAATAAATAACCGGTGTGCTTTGTGTGTGAGGGACACAGTACTCGTTTATGTGCCGTGGTCATGTGGCCGCATATTTTACAGAATGGGCTTGTGGATCCAGTGGTGTGCATAGTAGTAGGCCCTGCTGTAAGATGTTTACGTCCAAACATCAATCAAGCCGCAGGCGATAATGGAATATTCTCCATGATGAGAAAAGCTGACCCATATAGTGTTTCATGCTACGCTTCAAATACTTCACGTGGGGAACCTTTGTTTTTTAGTCCACTGCCCACTGGGCTGCAATAATTGGAACACACAGTAGTAGGGCTACTAAAGGAGAACTAACTGGCTGCAGTTAACCTCCGTCCTTCAGACAAACCGTAAGCAGAGAGTTTAGACCAGAGCAACCTCTGTACTCTACATGTACTGCTGCACGATGTTTAACATGTTAACTGTGTGTTCAGATGGAGGACTGACGTTGTGGTCTGTCCCCTTAAGACCGAAGTATCCAGAACGGAACAGCGTGCTCAGTCAAGAGGAAGCCCAGGTCATATGTGCACGTTCTCTGAGGAATGTAGTTGTGGTGTATTTATTTCGCTTTCATCCAAAGCAATGTACAGGGGATGATTTGAACCTGTGAACTCTTGATCTGCATTTGATGCTACCACTGAGCTATACCCACCCCCAATATAGTAGTAGTAGTAGTAGTAATATTGTGGAGATGGATAACAGGCCCTCTCTCTACAGCAGAATGGGACAGCACTGTTCATTGTTATGTGAGTTAGAGGGTAATAGAGGATATATTCAGAATGTAGGCTAGAAGTGTCTTTAGCTCAGTGTGACCGAGAAAAGAACCAATACCATTTCCACACTGTAACCGTAGAGACCCACTGACTGTCAACAACACACGCCGCCGTGGGCTGCCACGTGTAAACGTTCTCACCGTTCGTGAGGTGATGTCAGTCCTCGCCGACGAGGTTGTCGAATGCATGCGGCCCCTCAGTCCCTGCGTGAGAGAAGACACTCCCTGTGGTGTCTCTATATCAGGAGCTCATTACACAGGCAGAGCAGGAAGACAGCGGCTGCTGCTGTAGGAGCACCGCTCTCAGAGTCACAATACGAGGATTCAACCTAGATTTTACAGCTGATGGGGTGGGAAGGGTTGTGTGTAGTCTGTGTCTGTGTGTGTGCGTGTGTGTGTGTGTGTGTGTGTGTGTGTGTGTGTGTGTGTGTGTGTGTGTGTGTGTGTGTGTGTGTGTGTGTGTGAGAGAGTAGGGGGAGGGGGAATTCGGGGGGAAATGAGGAATGGAATTCGTTCCCAGGAACCACCTGAAAAATGTCTGACACAACTCTAGAACTGAGTGGTTTTCTCTAACCTTGCCATAATGAGATAGTGATCTGTACTAAATTGTTTAGCTCTCTGCACTGTAGAGACAGAGCATCAATACTGTACTTCATCTACAATCTCAACCACATTTAATATTCAGTAGCCGTTGTTGAATACAAATAGTATCTAAAAACAAATGTATATAAAACTGAATAGGCTGCTGCTCATATACACAGTACATATGTATAAACTGTATATATACAAATATTTCTTACACTGTGAAATGCTTTCTGTCAAAAGAGGCTGCATTTACTATGCCCAACCTGGAAAATCCCTTGGAGCGAGCTTCTCGAAGGCAGCCCTTGTTGCTGGGTAAGAGAGGACAGTTCAGTTTCCATAACTGCTTTTGTGTCCATGCATAACCAATGAAGAGAGTGCGTGGGAAAATGATTATTATGTTAGTGCATAATTTAGCTCCAATTAGCTAGGGATCTCTCTCACTGACTCTCTCTCTCTGTCTCTCTCTATCTCTCTCTCTCTCTCTCTCTCTCTCTCTCTCTCACATTCTTCTTCCAAGATGAGCTGGATAAACTAGCGTCACCTCCCCAAACCCCTCCAATGTACAGCACTCACATGACAGTGTGAGAAAACCCTGAAGATTAAGACTCCCCCTGTCTTGAAAGGTAATTATATGGCTTAATCATGCCAGTGCCATTCCTGCTGGAGATAATGGGAGGCTCTCTCCTGGGGGTACAGTAGCTATCCAGTGGAGCCGCTGAGAGAGGCAGCATAAACCGCTGGGTGTGATCTACCCTAATGAGGTCCACACGGCTTCAACATGACACTGGTACTGTAGCAGGAAGGGGAAGTGGATGGAGGGTTTCCACTGGTGATGGGAAGGCAGGTCCAAATCCCAGGTGCCTTCCCTCCACCATCGTCTTCTCCAGCAGACAGTCTCTTCTGGATCCAAGCTCAGGATCCCCCCCCCCCCTGGAAGGACTGGATAGTGTATTCACACATGAGTTTAATGACTGAGAGAGCAAGGCCGTGTCTTAATCTGACTCGGATGTCTCCTACATACAATCCAAATGGATTATTTATTCCGTGCTCTGTGTGGAATCCAGAGAGATGAACGGTTAGTTTTAAGCAGATTGTTGTGTGTCTTGAGTGAAATGTCTGTATTGCATTAGTTTACATCCAGGCCCTGGGCCTAGTTTCCAAGGGTAATGTTAGATAAGATGTACTGTAATCACACAGAACAGCTTAGCATTGTCAGTGTGGTACGTTTCGGTGTACTGTACAGTATGTGTGCTCGTCATAGAATAACTAAGCAATGCTAAGCTTTCACTTGCCTGTGAGTTGAATTCTCCGACCCACTAAACTGAGTCGGCTGTGAGTGTTTCTGTTGGCACCTAGAACATCCTACAGTGCTTTGAGACTGAGCTGTGTCTACTAGAATCCTGCATTCTAGCTAGGAGGAGCTGACAGGCAAAGGGCCTTTTAAGTGTACTTAGGATACACAGAGAAGCTTCTAGGCCAATGCTACTGTAGCGTGTCCTGAAGCTGGAATAATAGGGTATGTAGGTTATGTGTGGCCTGTGAGGGAAGGCATGTTTCTGTCTGGCTACTGGAGCACGTGCTCCGGAGAACAGGGGGATTCCTCCTGCCCAGACCTTCAAACGACTGTCTCTTCCTCCTCCTCCTCCTCCTCCTCCTCCTCCTCCTCCTCTTCCTCCTCCTCCTCCTCCTACTCCTCTTCCTTCTCCTCCTCCTCCTCCTCCTCTTCGTCCTCCTCCTCCTCCTACTCCTCTTCCTTCTCCTCCTCCTCCTCCTCCTCCTCCTCCTCCTCCTCCTCCTCCTCCTCTTCCTCTTCCTCCTCCTCCTCCTCCTCCTCCTCCTCCTCCTCCTCCTCCTCCTACTCCTCTTCCTTCTCCTCCTCCTCCTCCTCCTTCTCCTCCTCCTCCTCCTCCTCCTCCTCCTCCTCCTCCTCCTCCTCCTCCTCCTCCTCCTCCTCTCGCTCTCAGCTGTTGTCCCAGCTCTATTAGTAGTGTAACAGACGGGTCGATGACAGCAAAAGTGCGCTGGCTCCACCCGAGGAGACGAGGAACGTGCTTAGCCGTCTCTTAGCACCAATAAGGTTGGAAACACCATGAGATGAGTGCTTCATGACCTGCCCAATTGAGTTAGAAGACAGGAGACCAGGAGAGAGAGGGAAGGATTCAGAACGAATGTAAGAGTCAGGGAAAGACTTTGATTGACTTCAGCAGGCCCCGCCTCTTGCCCGACCGCTGGTCAATGCGAGTCTCTCCGTTTCTCAAACTTGTTTGCAATACTGCAGGAACTGCATTCCTGTCATGCAATGTTTCCCCGAATCCTATGTCTCAACATATTCTGTTTATATTTGTGTACTTCTTGTGTGTCCCTCTCTCTATATCTCTTTATAATCCATTATTGTCGAATATCTGTTCATTATTGTCCTGTGTCTTTTTCCCTCAAAATACGCCATTGTTTGTAAAGCATTTCTTTTGTTACAATTGTTTTGGAGTTTCAGGCAGTCATACTTGATCTAATGAGGATCAAGTATGAACTTATGATGCTGTTTGATTTTTGTCTCACACACAGATACATACACAGTCACGTGCTGTCTGGTAGCGCCCTCTCTGCATTCCTATTGTTGGGTAATCACATGACCTCTTCCTCAGGATTTGATGTGCTTTGACTTGGCGAGTCATTATGCTGCTCCACCTGTGTAGTGTTAAGGTCAGTGTCTCCGATTTATCAAGCTACCTTCACCCATAAGCCATTGCACCAGGGCAGTCATGTCATGCTGCCTCTACCCATCAACTGCAGCAATAACTTTCCTTCTGTTCCTACATTTCCCATAAGCCAATGCCCCAGGGTAGTACTTAGGCTACTCCGTCTACTATTTCAACTGTGTCATGTGCTGATACGCTCAGTCAAATCACAGTGATGCTACACGTGTGACTCAACACGATCATGGATTATCCTTGAAAATATCAAATTCACCATATTGACATCCTCAGAGTCAGGACAGGTCAGATGCCAGAGTGCTTATCCCAGCCCTAACCCTGAAGACACCCCCCGCTTCACCTGAAGTTATTTCATCATATCATCAGCCCTTGTTGTCTCTGTGTGTTTACGTGTGTGTGTGTCTGTAATCCCATGTGTTGTGTGTGTGTGTCTGTAATCCCATGTGTTGTGTGTGTGTGTCTGTAATCCCATGTGTTGTGTGTGTGTGATATTGTTTTTATACTCATTGTGATGAGTGTCTGCGCTGATCCGTCAGCTTACAGCCTGCAGGTGTGTGTGTGTGCACATGCGTGCGTGTGAGTGTGTTTTATGATGCCGTGAACTGGTCGACCCAATGGGCTCTCGTCTCTAATGGTTGTGATGGAGCTGTAGGTTTACCTTCAGGTTGACTGCTCCTGTAGTGTCTGGAGAGTGGTCCCTTTGGTCCCCAGAGTGGCCTTGGTCATCAGGACAGGACAGGACAGGACGGGGTGATAAACATCCTGTTGTCCAAACACAACTGTGTGCTCGAAAAAAGTCGACAATGTTCAACGCCATTGAGCTCCATCAAACTCCATCAGCACAAGTCATTTGACTTCAATTCTAGAACTTGCACCAGACCAGGTCCCTATAGCTGTGTTGTGCTAGAGCTCGCACAAGAACAGGTTCCTATCTCTGTGCCGTTCTAGAACTTGTACCAGAACAGGTTCCTGGGCCTGGCTGCCATGGCGTCGCCGTCTCGCAGCGCCCAGAGTCGCAGACGCTGCAAGGACGCGTCAGCGCGGCTCAGCTACAGTCCAGAGCTGTACCACAGCGGAGGCCCCGCCGGGGCCGACCACCTCACTCTGGCACTGACCCTGCCTCGCTCCACCAGCGACGCCGACCTCCTGACCTCCGACTGCCGCTCCATGCTCACAGTCAGCACCTCCCACTACGCCGTCGGCCAATCCCAGGACATGGTGATCTGTTGGGACATCAAGGAGGAAGTGGATGCAGGGGACTGGATTGGGATGTATCTGATTGGTGGGTGTTGATGATGCAACGACAATGCAAGCAGTGGATATGCAAAAACGAAATCTGGTTATTTGATATTAACAATGTAGAGATATAGTTTAAGAACACGTGACGCTTAACTTCAGTTCTTTCTAATCTGTTCTTTTCCCCTTAGATGAGGTTCTGTCTGAGAACTTTCTAGACTACAAGAACCGGGGGGTAAACGGTTCTCACAAGGGCCAGATTGTGTGGAAGATTGACTCCATTGCATACTTTGCTGAATGTAAGTACTGTATCGTCACCTGCTGAAGTGAAACACATTCTCATATTATACAACACTCTACGTATAGCTTGTTTATTAGAAAATCTGGGAATATGTTAGAAGTTCTCTCTGTAAGTAAATTATCATAGGCAAGAATGGATCGTTCCGAGCATAATTCATAAATATTTGATGAGACTCAAGGCTATCTACTGTCCAGTCCTCACAATTTTTTTTATATATTTTTTTTATATTTACAAATCCCTGACAACCCAGTATAAATCTATAGTTGCAGGCAGCCAGACTGTCTCTTTATGCAAAACCCCCTCCTATTATCCATATGTCCTGGCTGTATCTCAGCCACAACCTGTCACTGCAAACAGCAGAAAACTATGGAGTGTCTGAGGCCGTTCCTCACGGAGAGAAGTAGAGAAAGAGGCGGGGAGGGAGGAAGGGAGGGAGGGAGGGAGGGGGAAATAGAGAGAGAGAGAGAGAGAGAGAGAGAGAGAGAGAGAGAGAGGAAAGAGTGCATGAAACAGAGAGAAAGAGAATAGAACTGGAGACAGAGAAAAAAAAAGAAATCAAGAGAGACAAAGAGAAATAAGAAAGACAGAGAGATGAAGAAAAAAAAACGAGAGCTAGAGAACGACTAGAGGGAGAGAGCGAGGGAGGGAGAGGGCTCCCTTGCTCCCAGTGGAGCAGGGCCCCTCCCTGGGTGGCTTCTGCCTGACAGGAAGCCCTGACTAATGGGGGGGGAGCTTGAGCCAGGCAGAGTACCAGAGATAACACATAGCTCACCTGTGTCAGGGCCTCCTAGGATGGGACTAATAGGAACGGTTACACTGGCAAACAGCAGCGCATTAGTCAGCTGAAAGAGGAGCAGGTGTGGACTGGTAGAGGGAGGAGACAGCCAGGAGGAAGCCTCAGTAAAGAGTGCCATAGCTCAGCTGGGAAGGTTTCTGTTTTTAGAGGGTGTGTGCGTTAAAGGTGTGAGTGTGTGTATGTGTGTGGTTGTACCTGTCTTTGTGGGAACCCGTTCAGAAGAGCCACCTGCAGGTTCCCCCCACGCCCTCCTGTTTGTCGTCAGTGCACTAAGTGACTGGAAATGCTGCCTCTCTGATTCTGTTTCTCCCCACAGCTGAGACCAAGATCTGTTTTAAATATTACCACGGTGTCAGTGGAGTACTCAGAGCTACCACCCCAAGTGTCACCGTGAAGAGCACATCGGCTCCTGTAAGTCTCAAACACACACACACACACACAAACACACACACCATCAACATATCAACATGATGTCACATCCATGCAATTACACAGTCTGCCTTATTTAGAAGCTCAGGATGTAATGCTTTTAGGGGGGATTACGAAATATCCCCCTCATAGTATCGGTTATGTTGCTTATTATCTTCATGTGTGTGACAGGATATGACAACCGTGCAGATTGTCACAAAGACATGGATCTTCTGTAATGCAGAGTCATGGCTGGCAGACAGTCAGGTTCATGTTAAGTCGAATGGGGAAATAGACAAACGGGCTGGCAGGGTTGCAGACAGTCTCTTGGTGGGAATGAAAACGGCACTGTTTCCTCTGAACCCCGTGTACTTTTGTCCTCGTGCTTTGTCCCATTTGCTTGCATGCGGCTTCTTTTTTTCAATGTAGTGCGTCAGTTGGACCCGGTTCGGCGGTCGTTTTGGACAGTCGTTGTGGGCTCCTGAGGTCGCCTTTCATAAGCTCTCACGTTCACCCATAGCTGTTTTTCCATTACGTTAGCAGGTTCTGACAAGGCTATGCTAAGCTAAACTAAGCATGCCACTCCATAGATAAATGAGTGGAGGCTAGGCTAGCAGCTATACTAGCAATGCTAGCGAACCAGATGGATGGATGGATGGATCGAGTTACTGAGGCTTGCTTCCATTGTGCTGGCGTAGCCCCCGGAAACGCTGATGGCCCCTGAACCTGATCCGAGCCCGGTGTTTTGTCCTGGGAAGCCAGGTTAAAAATAAACCCCAGAGAGTACAGGAGGGAGGAAAAGAGAGGAGAGAGGGAAGCGAAAAAAGGGAAGAGAGCGAGAGCAGCGATAGTTGGGGGTGGGTTTGGACGAAACAGGCGTTGTTGAAGGAGGAGGCATACAGTGCTCAACGTGTGACTGTCATCGCCGGGTGACAGAGGGGGAATGCGCTTGACCGCATCGGACTGATGAGGCGGCGTGTGGGCGCCTGTGTGTGCGAGCGAGTCCCTTTGATTCATGGAGGGCCTGTCCCCAGCCGTGAGTGATGTCACCCAGCTGGACTGAGAGGCGAGGGAGGAGGAGGAGCACGCTGCTCACCTGGCTGGCCTGGGTAACACTCGCTTTTCATTTCTGTCATCTCTCCTTCTCTACATCCTGTTTTTCCCTCTCTTCCTTCCTTTGCTGCTCCTTCTCTCTCTGCCCGCCTGCCTGCCTGCCTTTCCTCTTTTATGTTCGGAGTCTTCAGGGCTGTGACACCACATCCTCCACGGTGTTTGAGGAGCGATGCTGTAGCACTGGTGTGTGTGTGTATACGTGTGTGTGTGTCCACTGGGGGTTGTTGACACGCCAGGGCCCTGAGGCAGTGTCGGACCATGTTGAGTCTGAGGTGTGAACATCTACACCTGGGTATGATCTGCTGCTGCTGCTGGTGACAGGAGGGAGGAGAGCAGGCTCTCTCTCTCTGTCTCTCTCTCTCTCTCTCTGTCTCTCTCTCTCTCTCTCTCTCACTGTGTAGGTCTCTCTCTCTCACTTTCTCTTACTTTCTTCTTCTCTTTCTCAATTTCTTTCTCTCTATCTCTTTTTTTCTTTCTCCTTCTGACTCAGTGAGTCCTCCCGGTTGGAGGAGAAGGGATCTGATCCTTCGATGCAAACTCTTGCATCAGTGGAGAGAGAGATGAAGAGAGAGAGAGAGAGAGAGAGATGAAGAGAGAGAGAGAGAGAGAGAGAGAGAGAGAGAGAGAGAGAGAGAGAGAGAGAGAGAGAGATGAAGAGAGAGAGAGAGAGGCAATGCTTTGAGTCTGATTCATTTCTGCTCTGTTTCCTCAACAGGGCAGGTAACAATGTTTTTAGCTTGCTCATGCAGTACTCCACCTGGGTAGCAGAGGATTCATAAATGGACGCGATGATTTCTCATTTTGTGTTACGAGTAAGGGCTGAGAGTGTGCCTTGTTTGAAATCGAGGAACGTGTGTGGGCACAGCTCTGGGTCTGTGACGATGCTGATTATGCTGTTGAGAGTGGGATTGTCATGTGTGGTGATGAACTTGTTTGAATGTGTGTGTGTGTGTGTTCTTTATCTCCTAGCCATGCTGCCTCCCAGGGCTGCTGTGTAAGCCTTTCACAGCCAGGCCTCACCAGTGTTATTATCAGCCAGCAGCCGCACTGCAGAGGACAGTCCCTCTCTCCTCTCTTCTCATCTCCTTTCACTCCTTATCTCCTCTCCTTTCCCATCATCCTCTCTTTTCCTCCCCTTTCCTTTCTCCTTTCCGCTCCTCTCTTCTCCTGAACAATCACAGGCACCACAATAAGGACACATGTATTGAACACAATACTGTCCAGTCAGACAGACCGCCAGGCCGTGTCTATTTGTGGCTTCTGACCTTTAATCAGATTTCTCCCCACACTGTACTGTAAGCCTGTTAGCTAAGTTGGGACGCCATCCTTGTGCTCGTAGGTCACAGTCTCACGTCCTGTACGGTCAAAGAGTTGTCATTGTCACACCGAATGGTTTCACCTACAGTCTCACACTCCAATCAATCAGTCTTTTCCTGGACAAGCATTTTTATTGGTGACACTGCATTTTATGTTTTTATATGGGGTTGCTTCTGTAACATATGATTCACAGCCATTGACCTCCATTGGCCAGAGCATTTCATGTGGTTATATGTGAATTACTGATTAATCTTCATGTTATTTTTCATGCCATTTTATTATCCTTGATGTGTCATGTATTTACATACAGTGGCAGTCATTGCTGATTTACTTTATTTATAAAGTTTGTATTTATCTTTAAAACAGTTTCTCATTGTAAATGTATGTAGGTTCTGGATTAACTGTAATTTGATTCATCCGTCAGATTATTTTTATCTGGCCGAGGGAGGCTTAATCTGTGGTAAAGCCACTGCTACAGTTTGGTAATAAACATCAGGGAATAGACTCCCGGGAAGATGCTCACAGAATACAGATTAATATCCTATTAAATCCATGATATCAAGTGGAACAAACATCTGCTCATCTCTGTTTTTGTTTGAGTTGACTGCTTCTGTTTACATATTATTTTGTTTGTGGTTTGGAATAGTTTGTCATTGCATTATCCTCATTGTATGTAGAATCAACCCCAGATAAAAATGGTCTGAAGTAGAAATTTCTTTTTTTTTGGTTGATGATGAGCATTTAAGAAATGAGACGCACACACAAACGTAAGTCCTCTGTTCACAGATGGTCTGCACATAACTAAAGAGACAGACTGTGACACACACGTCACATGGTCGTAAGACTGGCCAGTCAGTAATTGTAGTTCATACTGTTCTGAAAAGGCTGCTCTCCAGAGAGGAAACCCATCTCCACTGCTTCTCCTCTTCCTGGATCAGAGATCAATGAAGCTCCTAATGAAGACTGCTTATTGATCTGGAAACACACACACACACCATACTGCACAGACACACACTTCCACTAAAACACACGCGCACACACGCGTGCACGCACGAGCCTCACAGTAGCCTCACACCTGAAGACTGGACAGGACATGGTGTGACGGTGCAATCAGGGAAGAGGGGTGATACAGGAAGGAGGAGAGAAGGAGGCGGAGAGAGCGCATCCTGTAAAACCTTAATTCCTTTCATTTTGTTCCCTCTCTCTCTCTCTCTCTCTCTCTCTCTCTCTCTCTCTCTCTCTCTCTCTCTCTCTCTCTCTCTCTATCTCTCTCTCTCTCTCTCTCTCTCTCTCTCTCTCTCTCCCTCTCTCTCTCTCTCTCTCCCTCTCTCTGTCTCTCTCTGTCTCTCTCTCTCTTTCTCTTTCTCTTTCTGTCTCCAGGTGTTGAAGCCAGTAGTCAGTCAGGAGGTCACCCAGGGCCCTACAAACAGAAGACTTGTCAGTTTCTCCCTCTCCGGTGAGTCTCTTCCTTTCCCCCCATCCATCCCTCCTCCCTTCTCATCGCCTTCTGGTTTCCAACCCGTCTACAGATCTTCAACGAAACATCGGGGTTTCCACCAGCCACCGGCTCGTCGATCTCTTGTTCTTGTCCCGTCCTCCCCCCCCAGCCTCACCGGGGGTAGTGTTGTATTGATAGAGGCTGATTGTCAGCGGGTGAAAGCAATGCCTCCGTCGCCTCTCGCCCCTCTGAGAGATCTGTTTCAGTCCAGGAGGTCAACCTCAGTCATCCAGCAGGGATCTTTTTGGTCCGGCTTCCCAGGAAGTCTGTTGCTGTGAAGTGTTTGTGGATTGAGTGGCTCACAAGCCCCGGTGTATTTGTGGAGCCTAACCTTAAGGCTCATGGTGGATGTAGGGGTTGTCGGGTCAGCGTTGTTAAGTCCGCATGAGTACAGTGATTCCATGGACCTCGAAATGAGCTTGGCCAGTTTCACCCCCACACACACTTAGAGAAGCAGGCTCTATATCTTGAGTCCTCCACTTGCTGCGCCTTTAGTCGGTGACAGTGTCGTGTCCTCATACATATTTCATTGGAAACCACTTCTGTGCTACAGTACCGTACAGTACGCTTCTGGTCTGTTTCAGCCCTGCTGTTGCAGATGGCTTATGTAAATTCCTTTTATTGTCCATTTTTCTTTTTGCATTATTCAGAGCACACACACAACACCACCCCCCCCCCCCTCCCCTAAACTCCCCTACTTGAACTCCTGTCAGCTTCAGTTTTGTTCAGTTCAAGTGTGTTCCTCTAGTCTGGAGAGATAGAGGAAGGCTCTAGTGATTCCCTCCAGAGACAGACAGACACCTCGGTGATTGGAATTGAAGTGGGCGGATGGAACGCTGACAGACTGAAGGAAGCTGCCCCTTCCGGATTATTGTTGAGGATTTATTGAGCAGAGCTGTAGGGAGAGTAAACATACACACACACACACACACACATAAATTCACGTCAACAGAGAATCACAGACACCCTTCCTACCGTCAGAGCCAAAACCGCCTTTACAGTTTTTGCTCAGTGAACCAGTGATTTTGGCAGAGCAGAGAGAGACCCAACCGAGTTGTTCATTAAAAACTCTCAGAAGCTAGATCCCAGAGAGAGAGAGAGACATGCTGTGTTTCATCTCTCTCACTTAGAGATTCATATTTGAATGGATCCCGAAAACAGGCCCTAGAAGGATTTTCTCATCTTTTTTCTTCTTTTTAGGTTGCTGTCCTCTCTCTCCTTCAGAAGTTGTTGTTACGCTATTTACTGTCACTTCTGTCTAATTCAACAAGAAGACCACTTAGTGAATTGGCTTCCATCTAGACAGAAGGCCGTCAAAAGAAATTAAACATAGCGTTCCCAAAATCCAGAAAAAGCTTTATAACCGTATCTCTTGTTCTTCCATCCATCCACCCAGACTTCCAGGCGGTGGGTCTGAAGAAGGGCATGTTCTTCAACCCAGACCCCTACCTGAAGATCTCCATCCGGCCAGGCAAACACAGCACCTTCCCCGGCCTCCCCCACCACGGCCAGGAGA
This sequence comes from Hypomesus transpacificus, assembly GCF_021917145.1. NCBI lineage: Eukaryota > Metazoa > Chordata > Actinopteri > Osmeriformes > Osmeridae > Hypomesus > Hypomesus transpacificus. The sequence continues at coordinate 8,422,814 of NC_061067.1, forward strand.
AACGCTCGGGCATCGCGTGCAACACCGTCAACCCTGTCTGGCAGAGAGAGGTGGGACTGCACACACACCCTCTCTATCTCTCCCTCGGTCTCACACACACACACTCTCTATCTGTCCCTCACTCTCACACACATATACACTCTCTATCTCTCCCTCACTCTTACACACTCTCTCTATCTCTCCCTCAGTCTCTCACACACACACACACTCTCTATCTCTCCCTCAGTGTCTCACACACATATACACTCTCTATCTCTCCCTCAGTCTCTCACACACATATACACTCTCTATCTCTCCCTCAGTCTCTCACACACATATACACTCTCTATCTCTCCCTCACTCTCACACACACTCCATCTCACACACACTCCATCTCTATCTCACAGACACACATTCAATGTTGTTTTGTAACATAACACGTGAGATGGACCAGGATCAGACAGAAGGCAACTTCTTGGAAAAGCGCACTCAAAGTCTACAGTGCTTCACTATGCAAAGTAAGTCAGTACCTGTCATTGAAGAAGAATAGTTAGAACAGTGAAGTGACAAGGTGAAGGAGTCAAGGTGAAGGAGTCAAGGTGAAGGAGTCAAGGTAAAGGAGTCAAGGTGAAGGAGTCAAGGTGAAGGAGTCAAGGTGAAGGAGTCAAGGTGAAGGAGTCAAGGTGAAGGAGTCAAGGTGAAGGAGTCAAGGTAAAGGAGTCAAGGTGAAGGAGTCGGGTTTCCTGCCAGGTGGTGTAAGATCCCTGTGTGTCAGAGCTACACAGCTCATGAGCAAGCCTGTTTTGTTGCGTGGAGTTTTGGTACAGAGCCGACAGACAAAACTTTGTCTAACATTCAGGGTTCTTCACGCTGAGATAAAAAAGAGGGAACATGAAAGAGGGAACCCTAGGGGAACCGCAGTACCCTCTGAAGCTCCCCACAAGTTTCTTTTGAATTTCAACTGCAGCTAAACCAGAGCTCTCAGAGTGCGCTCACACAACCCCTCCACTTTGTATAGCAGTGAATTAGCTTTATCTGTGTCATGTTGCGCTGTTATGGATGACTCTTTCCCAACCTAAACCTGAAGCTCTGCGAGTCACAACTCCCAAAAAAGAACAAAAAAACTGTTCCTGTACCTGCCCGAGTCATATTTCACAGCCTAGTCATATTTGAGCTGACACTGTCCTCCCGGTACAACACACATAAAGGTCATTCAAAACGTATGCTTCATGGTTAGTATTGTATTGTGTTGGGAACAACCCTGTTCATTCATCTTGTATTGAATGGATTTCATTCCATTCCATCACGTATCCCCTAGCTGAGGGCTGCCACGCGTGTTTAATTAAAACAGTGGAGGCGTTCATTTGACATTTACTCTCCTTCAGCTCAAGCAGATTGAGTGAAAGAGAACAGAAGGGTGAGTGTGCGAGAGCGAGAGAGAGAGAGAGAGAGAGAGAGAGAGAGAGAGAGAGAGAGAGAGAGAGAGAGAGAGAGAGAGAGAGAGAGAGAGAGAGGCGCTGTCGAATCAAATGTTGACTTGGGACTCCGTTGATCAGTCCAATCCATAGTACAGCGTTGTCCTCAATGGAACTTCAAGTCAGTCCACAAATTTGTGACTGGAGACCCTGAACAGCAGGTGTGCTGTGCTGTGGGCCTGGATTCTGCCACTTTTCAGCTCTCTCTCTCTCTCTCTCTCTCTCTCTCTCTCTCTCTCTCTCTCTCTCTCTCCCTCTCTCTCCCTCTCTGGCCATCAACATCATCTGCCGGGCGGTGGACGTACGGCAGATTTAGCACCCCTGTGTCCAGTGTAATATACTGCAGTGGCAACCATGTCACGTGTGGCTGTGTGTTCATAACTCACATGCTGGGATGGGGGGGAGAGGGGAGGGAGAGAGACGGAGGGGTTGAAAGGGAGTGAGAGACTCATCCATGCAGTTCCTCACGTTCAAGTTATTGCCATGACGTTTTTCACCGTTTCCATGGCTACAGGTGTTTGCAGGGTGAATGGTGTGATCGTCCTCTTCTGTAGAACACAGGAGGAAGAAGAGGGGTGTGATAGTTTGTGGACCCTAGGGCATTGTCAGATGCATACGCTCAACACTTTCCTCTTGACACTTCCAGTGTCTACCACTACCCCCCCCCCCCCACACACACACACAAACTCTAGTACCCTTAGAAGACCTGTGTCCTCACCCTTGCATCAGCCTGTATTTCCAGCTGTGGTCTATGTAGCCTATTTCACCGGCAACACTTTAGGAATAAAGACCTACTTTTGCCATGTCCTTTGTTTGACCGGACTGATTTCAGAAAGCTGTGAATTTATTTGGGAACAAACAGCCTGCCGTCACGTTTTGGATTTAGGTCCAGTTCAGTCGTTTAATCTGTAGATGAAGTCTACCAGTATCTTCATACAATTCTTCTTCTTCATCCTCTTTTATCCTCCCTCTTTTCAGCTTTTTCTTCCTGTCTGTTGACAGGGGTGTTGCTACAGATGGCTGGTGCAAACCGAACTGACCTATGTTTGACTGAAGCTAATTTCTCTCCTACTGCTCCCAGCAGTTAGCCTCTGTGACAGTTTATCTACTCTGGCATATGCTGCCTCCCAGTCAGTCACACAACTAGCCTACCCAACTAGCCTACTAGCCTACCCTAGTGCTTAGCCTAGCATTTAGCTGCTGTCACAGTTTGTCTTAGCTTAGCAAATGGGCCACCCCCCACTACCATATCATACTTTGGCAGAGCTGTGTGACTCGGCAGAAACTTGCTCAGTGATTCAAACTCTAGTGGCGTGCTTGATAGAGGATTCATAGCCTCTCTTTGGTTTCCAACTTGCTGGGTTTGAATTCACAGCCACACGCGACTAGAACGGGCATCACGGTTGAAGATGCTCATGCTTTGTTGAGTAGCTTGTTGCAACCCAGTTGATTACTCCTAACAATTACCTTACCGTATTTAAAGGGAATCCAATGATGTTCTACCACTGTGTTTTAAGAACTGTTACAACACTGGAAATGCAATCTTTTTATTGTCTGATCCCTCACCTAGACTACTCTAGAAGCTAGACTGCAGAACTTTCAGCACCAAGGCCCCCTGGCCTTTCCGTGTCTGCAAGCACTCTCTTTTAGCTAACACGATTAGCTAAAACTGAGAGTGTTTAGCTTTCTACTGATTGGCTACTGTAAATGCTGCTCTCTCACTGACCCTGAGGGAGAGTGTAGCACTATCGCTAATCCTTCTAATAGGCCAACAGCTGCAACCAGCCAGTCACGAGCAATCCCTTTTTCACAGAAGCGAGTGAGTTTAAAAACACTGGGTTGGGCTCTCTTCTGGGGTGTGAGTGTGTGTGTGTTACAAGAAGCGTTTAGTAGCTCCTGGCACTTGAACATAGAGTATAGCCCCAAATTACTCTCAAGGCAACTCTTTGGAGTTGACTGGGTTTGTTTGAGTTCTGAGTTTGAAAGGCTATGCGTGTTCATGCTTGAGTGAGTGTGTGTTGCTGTGCTTGAGAGAGGGTTTGGGCTAATGATAGCTAGCAGGAAGACTTTGTTTTCTGTTGTGCAATGGTCCCACACAGTCTCTCAACTGGGAGGAAAGCAGGTGCCAGACTGGAACACAACCTCAATTTACAGTCAAATGCTCCACAACTGAGCGTGAGCCTTCCATCATTGGCTAGCAGACACGTTGGGCTTAGTCATGCGTCCTGTCACTTTAGATACAACAGTGCATTGTGGCTGTGTCCTCATGTGACTGCTACCCTTGTACAGATTGAAAACAGGAAACAGGAAATCGTACCCTGAGACATGACCGTTCTCTGAACTGTCGGCGAAGGACACGCGGGCGATGCCTCAACGCTCCGTCACGTTGCTCATCTCATGCTTGGCAGCAGGTGACTCCCATTAGTCTTGTTTGCAAGTGATATACAGTGGTACAGAGAGAAAGGAAACAAAGAGGCTTTGCTGTCTAGATCATAAACAAGCATTTGGCGGATTTGGTTCAATTGGGTTGGGTTTTCGCCTTCAGGTGTGTTTGTGCGGTTGTTGTTTTCCTGTCTGGGTTTCCTGTGAAGGGGAGGTAAGAAGCTGTCGTTTCTGATGAAATGAGAGTGCTGAGGGCAGAGATGGACAGGAAACTGCAGGGAATAAACACCGCTGGGCGCAAACGACATTCAGCCGACCAGATTGAATTAACCGAGAGGAGACGAGGAAGGGAGAGGATTGAAGAAGAGGGGAGGAAGAGTGGAGGAGACGTGGTGAGAGAAGAAGAGGATGAACGAGGAACTGTCCCTGTGGGGAGAGAGAGAGAGAGAGAGAGAGAGAGAGAGAGAGAGAGAGAGAGAGAGAGAGAGAGAGAGAGAGAGAGAGAGAGAGAGAGAGAGAGAGAGAGAGAGAGAGAGAGAGATTGGAGGTCTGGGGAGAGGATAGAGTGCCGAATGGGGGGGGAGGAGATAGATAGAGGGAAGGCTGTGGACCAGAGACTGTGGGGGGGGGTGAAACATGAACTAAGCCAGCGCATGGAGATATAAGCTGCTCATTGTTGCTCGGTGTGAGCATGCCAGCTAGTCGGCCGGCCAGCCAGCGAATGAGTGAGTGCAGCACAGCAGCTCAACCCATCCATCCATAGTGCTGGACCCCTGGACCCCACTGCTGCCTGCGAGGGACATGAGACAATGAAGGAACCGTGGTTTATCAGGGCTCTGTCCATCTGTCTGATCCTTCCATATAAACCCACCAAACACACACACACAGCAGGCACAGGGCTCGTGGGGCATACACACATGTGACACAGAGGAAAGGACAACCAAAGACCTTTAGTTTGGTGTCAGCTGCAGAGCTTGGCTTCTTTTATGTACTGTGTTCAGTGTGGAGGAGACATAGCAGCGTGTGTGTCCATGTCCTCCTCCTCCTCGAGGCCTGGGGTTTGGCCGGAGATCAAGCGTCCCTCTGAAGCTTGGCCGAGGGGGGGGGGGGGACTTTTCAGCACCTTGGACAGAGCCTGCTCCCTGCGCCCTCTGGGCAATGGTTGAATCAGCACCATGGACAGCGATAGAGACAAAGCGAGAGAGAGAAAGGCACCAGAGGATGAATGCCACAATGATTGACAAAGACAGGGAGGGTACTAATGAATAGAACACTGCAACACACCTATCACACAACCCTGTCACAGCAACACACTGACAACGCAAGTTCTGTCATTACCCCCCCTTTCCTGTATGCCCGGTGACATCATTTCCTCTATCCGTACACATGACATCATGTCAGTAATCTCTGTCTCAAATGGGATTGGTGTGGAGTGAGCAGCCAGGACAGAGCGGGTGACTGAACAGTTGGCTCGGCTCCCAGACGATGATCGCACCGGCTGTCCCGACCTTCAGACGGACTCCTCACCTGAGTAGCGGAGGAGAAGAGCTGTGGTCCAAACGCGCGTCACGCCGTAACGCTTTCAGTTCCAAAGCCGTCCGGCCGCTCGGCCAGAGTCGCACACGTCTCCGCGACGACGCTAGTCGTTTGGCGAGCGACCGTCAGTGGGATGCAGTTGCGGTACTTCAAGCGCGCCCAAACACAGTCGTCCTTGTGCCTGGCATGTGTCGGTGTAGTGCCGTGCTGAATGAACACGTCCGTTCTCTTATGGTTTTGGGGACCGATATTACTAGTCTGTTCCACTTTTTCATTCTTCTACTCTCTCCTTCTTTCCTTTCCTCCAACTTTCCCTCTACTGTCCTGTCCTTCTCTCTGTTCCTCCCCTTCCTGCCTTCATCCCTCCCTCCCTCTCACTCCTCTCCTCTATCTCTACCCCCCCCCCCCCCAGCGGTTCAACTTTGTGTCACTTCCCACGGATGTCCTGGAGATCGAGGTGAAGGACAAGTTTGCCAAGAGCAGGCCCATCATCAAGCGCTTCCTGGGCAAGCTGTCCGTCCCTGTCCAGAGGCTGCTGGAGAAACACGCCATTGGGTAGGTGTTCCTATCACTCAGTTCTGGCAGCCAATCGTTAAGGCCAGTCACCCATGTCCCTCCCGTGGCTGGCAGGATCTCGTATTATTTAAGCTGGGTTCTGCTTATATCTCTGTCTCCACTCGGTTCTCTTTCTCCCACTCTCTCTCTCTCTCTCTCTCTCTCTCTCTCTCTCTCTCTCTCTCTCTCTCTCTCTCTCTCCTCTCTCCTCTCTCCCTCTCTCCCACTCCCTCCCTCGCTCTCTCCCCCTCTCTCTACAGGGACCGCGTGGTGAGTTACTCCCTGGGTCGCAGGCTGCCTACAGACCACGTCAGCGGCCAGCTGCAGTTCCGCTTTGAGCCGACCTCCACCATCCACCCAGGTCTGTCTGTCTCCCCTCCACCTCCTCCTGCACGCTGCCTGCCGGCTCCTCCTAGGAGCCCCAGCCGTGCCTCCGTGGACTCAGCCTAGTCCCTGGGACGGATGCAGACAATACATCACCCTTCAGTACACTTCATTAACAGACAATGGATTTGTAACGGTTGCGTCTCAAACAGCTTACTCTCTGTGATTGAGACGGGCAATTAGGAGGCTTCCCCAGCATTTACCATATTAGTGTCATATCAGCTGGACAGGCTGTTGCCGGACACAAAGCAGTCCTTTGTGGAGAAACTTGCTTGCGGTGAATAAACTTGCCTCTGCATGTGACTGTGAACATTGCGTTAATAATGTTCACGTTGACCCGATCCTCCTGTGACCATGGTCCCTCTTTTGTGCCGTTGTCCCCCTCTCAGATGACGAGGACCTCTCCCTGGTCATGGAGCCAGCGGTCCCCATGGTTCCAGATGACCCTCTAGAGGAGGAGAACCAAGACCCAGCCCTCCCTGACGACCTGCCCGACGACGACACCCTGAGCCTGGGCCCGGACATGCCGGACCTGCCCCTGGATGAAGCCCCGGACCTGGAGCCCTACTGCGTGGTGGCTCCGGCCTCCCCCGTAGAGGAGGCCCAGCCTGGGGAGGTGGGTGAGGAGGAGTCCCCCGAGGAGCAGGGGACCGTGGAGGAGGAGAGCACCATCCGAGAGGTGGAGGCCCAGGCGGAACAAGGTACGGCTGGAGGAGAGACGGAGGAGGAAGAAGGAGGAGAAGTGGGGGCAGAAGGGAACGCGGAGGCTGGAGGAGAAGAGGAGGATGTGGTGGTTGAAGAGGAGGAGATCCAGCCAAAGGTGATGCCCGTGGAGGGGGAAGCGGAGGTGGAAGTGGACAGCGATGTGACGACGCTGGCCGAGGCTCCACTAGAGGGAGCTAGCGGGCTCCAGCAGGAGGAGGAGGCGCAGGGGGAGGCGCAGAAGCAGGCGCCAGAGGTCGGAGGAGGAGGAGAAGAAGAGGAGGAGGGCGGAGAAGGCGAGTCAGAGGCCCGGGGAGGGGCCGGGTGTGACTGCGCCTCCCGCTGCTCCGCCCCCTCCCCTTCCCCCTCCATGCGCAGCACCCTGCGCCGGAAGAACCGTCCGTGCTCGCTGCCCGTGTCCGAGCTGGAGACGGGGTTGGCCTCGGCGTGCGGCGACCCGGAGACGCCGCGCACGCACTACATCCGCATCCACCACCTCCTCCACAGCCTGCCCTCGGCACGCCAGCGGCGCGCCAGCCAGGACGAGGAGGAGGAGGAGGAGGAGGAGCCGGGCGAGGAGGAAGAGGGCTCCCCCCCGCCCCCCGACACGGCCACCCTCAAGACGACCAAAGACGGAGAGGAAGAGGAGGACGAGGAGGAAGATACCGCCCAGTCCCCTTCTCAGGTACCGCGTTTTGACGGCCGGCGTCGACGCCGCGAGTATCACAACGGAGCATGCTCACGAAAATGGGACACATTTCATCCTCCCATTTCCCGGAGGAAACAACGTGGACTGTACTCATCTAATTGACATCTACCCCCTCTCCCTCCCTCCCTTCCCTCTGTCCTCCCACCCCCCACCCCTCTCCGCCCCCTCCCCCCAGGTGCGGGCGTGCCCGGGCCCCTGCTGCAGAAGGGCCCTCCCCCGGAGCCTGTCCATCGAGCGTCTGTCCGAGCTCAACCAGCTACTGGAGGGCGAGGGCGTCCGGGGGCCTCGGCCCGCCTGCCCCGAGGGCGGGGAGAGGGCCGGGCGAGGAGGCCAGCCGGGCAGCGCCTCCAGGCCGCCGGGGGAGAGCGAGTGCGAGCTGTGCGACAACTCGTGCTACAGCACGTCCTGCTACAGCACCTCCTGCTACAGCACGTCCTGCTACAGCAACTCGGGCTACGAGGGCCGCAACCGCTTCTGCAGCCACACACGCCTCTCGTCGGTGGACAGCACGCGCCTCTCGGAGAGCACCGTGTTCTCGTCGCAGGAGGAGGAGGACGAGGAGGAGAACAGCGCCTTCGAGTCGGTGTCCGACTCGGTGCAGAGCCCCGAGGGCAGGGAGGCGGGGGGAGAGAGGGGAGAGGGCTGGGCGGAGGAGGGGAGCACAGAGAGCGGGGAGCCCGTGGCAGGCCCCAGCGACAGGAACGGAACAGGTGAGGGACGGCGACGCCCAAACGGGTGAATGAGAGCGAGCCGGCGCAGAGCGTTTTGATGTCGTGGTGTTTTTTCTGCTCGTCACTTGCCGCGTGTGTGTGTGTGTGTGTGTGTGTGTGTGTGTGTGAAGCTCGGTCGCCCCCCTCACCAGCAGCATGGCTGGCGGGCTGTTAGCGCTGTGTGCGCGGACATCAGGTGTCACGACGTGTCCCTTCCCCCCTAAACTGCCACATGGCTGACAGCTGTCAGTGTTGTTTTAATGATCACCCCCCTCCCCCGCCCCCTGTCTGACCTCATTGGCATCAAACTGAGGCCCGCTGAGAGGAATACAAACACTGATTAGAGCCTAACCTTTCACAGGACAGCAGATTGACAAAAGGAACCACTGGCTCATGCTGTGTGTGTGTGTGTGTTAGGGTGGGTGTGTTTTTGCTCAGTGAGATCTCACTGGTTTGTGTCCTTGCGCCCTTCCACAAAGGCCATCAGGTGGGCGTGTGACCTTTTCTGAACACACACATTTTTCACACACACATTCTGGCTACCGGGTTGAGGTCATAGGTAACTGTGAACTCAGAGGTGAGAGGTTGATGCAGAGTGTGTTGGTCACACAGACATTGCTGTTAACAAAGTTGTTAGGGGGGGGCACAATGGTCCGAGTGTTCAGGTCCTGAGCCAGCCATCTGCTGGACGATTTGGTTTTGAGCTGATTTAAACATCAGAACAGAAGGATGGGTTTGGGTGACAGTTTTTTTCAGGTTCAGGTTTTGTCTCCCTTTCTCTCTTTCTCTCTTTCTCTCTTTCTCTCTTTCTCTCTCTCTCTCTCTCTTTCTCTCTCTCTCTCTCTGTCTCTCTCTCTCTCTCTTTCTCTTTCTCTCTAAAATGAGGAAGAGCTCCCTCTTTTGGCTCAGCACAGCTTGTCCATCCTCCAAGCAGTACCTACAGTACATGTTGACTTTCATTAGCAGTGAGGGGAAATGTAGGTCACCCAGCTATGCAAAAAAAAATGAATTTGACGGTTCCTGTTTTTTTCCTGCCTCTATCAGCAAACTGGAAGACTCCACACTGCCACGCTTCTCAGACCATTCATGTCCATCTCTCTGTCTCACTTCAAAGTTACCACTGTCGAATTAGAACACAAAATCGAGGCGTGTTATTCTGAGCTGGTGTCACTGAGGTAACTGGTTGTCTGGTTGAAACGCAGAAGGTTATTTTGGGATGTCAGAGGAGAACAGGTTCAGGACAATTTGTCGTTTGAACATGACAGTTAATGTCTATAGATTCTTTGAAAACACCTTTGGCCTTGTTATCGTCATTGAACGTAAACAAATGTAGAGGAGCCTAATACACCCTGTATACAGAATGTGTGTGCGTGTGTGCGCATGTGTGTCCTAGCTAACATCGGTTTCTATGTTTACTGCTGAGTGCTCAACTCTGGGGTTTAACTAACATTTCTAATACTCAGAATGCCCTCTGTGCAGTCACACACACACACACACACACTCACTCATACAAATCCTGCTGTGCAGCAGGAAGGCAGCTAGGATGGGTTGTTGTGTTTAAATCTTGCTCTGAGAAGAGGACATAATTGACACCCAACCATGAGAGGCGGAAGAGGGGAGAGAGAGAGAATAAATGAAGAGGGATCACTTCCAGACAGCACACACAAACACTCAGCCACTAGCAGCATTCTCAATGGGCTGAGAGAAGCTTCCAGAAATAACCTGGGATTATTTGGTTTCACGGGACCAGGGGAGCAGGCAGGTACTGGCAGGCTTGGAGCTGAAGGGAGGCAGGTACAAACAGGCAGTCACGTACAAAAAGGCAGGTACAGACAGGCAGGTACAGACAGGCAGGTACAGACAGGCAGATACAGACAGGCAGGTACAGACAGGCAGGTACAGGCAGGTACAGACAGACAGGCAGGTACAGACAGTCATGTACAGACAGGCAGACCAGCGGACATGCAAGTACAGGCAGGCATAGACAGACAAGCAGGTACAGGCAGGCAAGAACAGGCAGGGAGAGACAGGCAGGCCTGATTTCCCTTCATCATCCCAAGGAAAGCCATCCAGCGCATCACCAGTGTGGAGGGGGGTCTTCAGACCTCCTGCAGGGAAAACAGCAGGCTTTTAGCTTCCGATTCTTCCACTCTAAATCACACCCATCAGCCAGGGTTCGGAGGAGAAATATATCATCATGTCATATATCTGATATGGCTTTGTATCAAATATATGTGCTGGGAAACCGATTGCTTTTACCCCTGTGAAAACAACTTTGATTTCCTTGTCCGAGGTGACACCTCAATACTCTAAGGGGGCTTCCTCCCCTTGATTCCTTCCCTTTCTCTGCGATGACGCGAGAAAACAATGGAATGGTGCAAGCAAGTGTACAGTGGTTGTGGTTGGCTGCGCAATACACCTTTCACCATCCCTATGTTTGCTGATCAGAGTATGTGAAGGGGAGAGGAGGCAGAGGAGAGTGTGCCATCTGAGACTATTGAGACATGCTCTCCATGCTGGTTTCTCCCATGTCTGTAGGCCCCTATTCCGCGTCACCATGCTGTTACCCTCCAGTCATCCATGCTCCAGCCATGAGACCCGACCCCTACCATTACCCCACTGTGGATGAGCCCTTGCCTCCAAGTAAGACATCCTCTGTCATCCGCCTCCCTCATCCCTGCTTTCGTTGGCGGGTCGCCGCCCCGCGTGCATGAATTCAGATTCATTTGCCTCCAGTGTGGAAACGACACACATCCATCGGGGTAAGTACTTCTCCATCTTTTCATTTCTCTCCGTCTCCGTCCCTCCGGTCCGTCCCCTTCCTCCCTCTGTTGGTCCCCTGGCGAGGTAAGGGTTAAGCGGGCGCGTCAGGGATCTGGGGCTGTCACAGTGAGCGGCTCTCTGGGGGGCGGTTACTGCTGGGGCTCTGGCTGTGTTGGACCTCGACCCTGCAGATACAACCAACACACATCATCCTCACTCCACTAACCACCCCCCACCCCCCCCCCCCCATCTCTGCCACACTGTTACCATAGCGATGGGCCGTCGGGGAGGGCAGAGCAGGGATGGCGGTCTATATTTATATCGACGGGGGGTTGATTGCTCTCAGGGTATTGGCGCGTGGCCCTCCCGTTGCCTGGAGGACTACAAGACTACAAGTCCCAGTGATGTCTTTGGCACACTGCTGTGTGTCAACCTGTGGGTGCAGATTGGTTCAGGCAGGAGGACTCAGTAGTGTTGTTTACTCGATGCTTTATTCCACACGATACGTATGGCATATGGTTGTGCTCGCACCGTCTCCTGAGACACTGAGACCCAGGCGGAGGCCACGGGAGACCGAGGGCGTCTGTGTGGCACTAGCAATGCAGGAGCTGGGAATCCCTGCTCTATACCCCGCACTATTAGGAAGGTGTGCCCTGACGTGTGATGACGAGCTGCTAGTGACGTGCTAGGTCTCGCGTCCCCTGCATGAACTAGCTCCGCTTGATTTGGCTCGCAGTGCTTTCAAGTTGGTCCCACAGAGGCTGTTGTGAACATGTCACTGGACCAGTTGGGCTTGGGAAGGCTAATCTAGGACAGGATAGGCTTAGATATGGTAAGATAGATAGGTCAGGGAAAGTTCTAGGTTAGCATAGGATATATTTTCTAGGTATTTGGATAGGCTGGGATAGGCTTAGACCCAAAAACTTTTTTATAACATCTAAATGTTATGGCCCCCCCCCCCTATAAGAAGGGGTATGGATGAAAATCTAGTTTCGAAAACATGGTTCACAAGATACCTTCATGTCAAATGAAACCATATCGAGAACGTATTAGGCACAGTCCAGAAACAAAGTTAAAACGAAAGATCAATGTCACGCTTGTGCATTTCGTTGGGTCATCTCCCCCCAGTAATGAGACACCTAGCCTATTTTCAGAGGAAGCTCATCCTATTGTTCGGTAGTGCTGGGCTGCGCTGGTCAGTATTGATATTGGGACTTGGTGCAATGTCACAGCAACAGGGCTGCTGAGCTGTGGGAGCACTATAGGGTGGGCAGCCTCTCCAACTGCTAAAAATAGACCCCAAAACCTAGTCAGCAGGGAGTTGAATGTGCTGGTGGGGGAGGTTTGACAGCTTCTGATAGGCTGCTGTGTCGTGCCAAGAGGGGAAACTGCTTCCTGCCTTTTAGGAAAAACCACGGGAAGAGGATTATGGGAAGTGTTGTTTTTTAAGGATGGAATGAACATGGGTGTAATACTCACCCTTGAGCTGTGTTATTGTCAAATGCATTGGAATGCATCCTGCATCTATAGCGTGCACACACACACACACTTGCACTGGATTTCCATGGTTCATATCCATCTCTCCGGGGTGTGTAAGTAGAGCCAGGCAGGGGAGTGCTCTATGTGTGTGTGTGTGTGTGCTTGACGCCCGACAGAAGGCACACTAAATCTGAGGGAATCATATCTTCCCCTTCACGTCTGTGAGCCCCCTGCGATCAAGGACAGACAGAGAGAGGGATGTCTGAGAGGACAGGAGGGAAAGGAGGAGGAGGAGAGAGACAAGAGAGAGAGACAGAGAGAGAGAGAGAGAGAGAGAGAGAGAGAGAGAGAGGGAGAGAGAGAGAGAGAGAGAGAGAGAGAGAGAGAGAGAGAGAGAGAGATGGAGTGATAGAGGGAAACCCTGTAAACACCCTTGTCCTGTCAGTCCGCCAACAATGTTGCCTTCCAACGCCAATGTGACAATAAAGCCCCTGCTCTCTCACCACAGTCCATGTACATTACCCCTGTGCTGAATATTGATGGTAGTGCCTGCATTCGGACTCATTCCGAATCGACATGTGAAAGCCGCGTCGTACTCTCACCTGGCGTGACGTGTGACTGCTTCCTGTGGCGGCAGACTGGGAGGCGCGCATCGACAGCCACGGGCGAGTCTTCTACGTGGACCACGTCAACCGCACCACCTCCTGGCAGAGACCCAGCCACGCCCCCAAATGCTCTGGCCTCCATCGCTCCAACTCCACCCAACAGATGGAACAGCTCAACCGCAGGTGAGAGGGAAAGGAGGGATGGACAGAGAAGGAAGGGGGAGAGGCGAGGAAGGAAGGAAGGAAGGAAGGAAGGAAGGAAGGAAGGAAGGAAGGAAGGAAGGAAGGAAGGAAGGAAGGAAGGAAGGAAGGAAGGAAGGAAGGGAGGGAGGGAGGGAGGGAGGGAGGGAGGGAGGGAGGGAGGGAAGGGAGGGAAGGGATGGATGGATGGATGAATCGATGGAGAGGATTAACAGCAGAGTGAGTGTGTGTGTGTGTAAGAGAGAGAGAGAGAGAGAGACAGAGAGACAGAGAGAGAGAGAGAGAGAGAAAGAGAGAGAGAGAGAGAGAGAGAGAGAGAGAGAGAGAGAGAGAAAAGAGAGAGCGAGAGAGAGAGAAAAAAAGAGAGAGAGAGATTCATGAGTGTCGGAGAAGACGTAAGAGAACAGGGAAGTCCACTATGTATTTGTTGTTGACGCTGAATCACTTGGAATACTGTGTTGTACTGCCACCTGGTGGACAAGCAAGGAGCTGCAGTCTGAAAACCCTTGCCCACAAAGTGGATGCAGGGCACCACTGATATCTGATCACATCGAATGAGCTGAGCTGCGTTGCTAGCCATGTCAGACTGAAGCCTCACCTTGTTTACACAATCCTCCATCCTCTTAGCAGACATGGTTAGCATATCCCCATCATCGAAGCACCACTTGGGACGGCCTCTGCAGTGTCCATCTGCTCAAAGTCACCTGGGGATACTGGTGGAGCTAGTGATGGGGGTGTTCTTTCACAGACATCTGCTCATCTCGATGCAGGATAGACTCCTAGCTGGCATGGGAACGTCTTAGATGTTCTTCACAAACGGTCGTTGGTAATTGGGTTATTTAGCCTATAGCCTACTTCATGCCAGCTTACTAATCATAATGTGGGTAAATAACCTCCCAAATGGAGCCCATTATTTCTTGCACCCACATGTATTTAACAGAATGTTTTTATCTTTAGTCACACACGCACACACACACACATTTTCAATGATGTACCACAGTGTTTGGCTTGGGCGCAGCGTGCCTCTGAGAGGATAAGGGGCTCCTGGGCTCTTGTAAAGATGGAGAGTCATTGAAGCACATTATATTCAGGACACACGCTTCCCGCCACGCTCCCAGTCCCCTCCGGTGACCTCGTTCGACAGTCCTTGCGGACCACGCAGAGGACGTGGTCACGAAGCCAGATCACATCCGATGCTCTGAAGGCACTCAGGGAATCCCTGGTCGTGGTTTTCTTAATGACCGCAACAGAGAGAGGTTAGGACAGTTTATATAGTGTTTATACAGTACATATACAGTACATATAGTTTATACAGTTTAATAGGACAGTTTGTCCGACAGGCTCGGACAAACTGTTGTGCTGCAAGTCCTGCGAAGCCTTTCTTAAACCGGATAGCTGAGTCCCCTAATCTAGGGACAACCTTTCCTGACTGTTTTGACATTTTGTCATTTCGACCCCCGTCCCCCCTGTCCCCCCCCACCCCTGTGCAGGTACCAGAACATTCAGAGGACAATGGCGACCGAGGAGGATTGTGGGAGTCGTAGGCTGGAGAGGAGTGGCAGTACAGAAACCGAGGCGGACTCGCCTCCCCTGGCCATCGGTAAGTACCCGCAGCCAGGATCACAGCCCCTTCTCTCATTAGGGACATGGGGGATTGCTCCCAGGCGGTGGCCTCTGTGTGTCTGTGTCCCCGGGCGTGATCTCCATGGCCCTGTCCTGTCCTGTCACCCAGAGCCCAGGAGAGAGGGCCCGTCCTCCCCTGTCAGCAACCAGAAGATCACCCTGCTCCTGCAGTCTCCGGCCGTCAAGTTCATCACACACCCAGAGTTCTTCACCGTCCTGCACGCCAACTATGTGAGTACTCGTAGGGTCCTGTTTCTGTTTTCCCTGCCGACCTTGCGAATCTCAGCACGAAGGATGTTCACTCTGCTTGCATGACACTCACTTTTGGATATTTCTTCTGCTTTCGTTGTTGGTTCACATTATTTTCACTTTGTCGTACTGTGTAAGGTCCTAAGCTATCTGATGATCTATTAATAGAGTCTGATTATCGATCACCCGGGGCTCGCCGCAGCCCCCTGTCACAGCTGGGAGATTGGTAGAGCAGATTGGGCGTGACCTGTCAACTGAGAGGTGATGACAGGAGGTGGCGTCACGTGCGTTCGAATCGAGAGCCAGTGAATTGACGGCGCTGCATTTTTTTCTTGTTTTATACATTAATTGACAAGCTGCAGAGTTATGCGTCAGATAACCTTTCAAAATGCGTGTGTGTGTGTGTTAATTATCCCCCTGTGGCACAACTAATCAGCCGAGCGGCCGATACAACTTCAGCGCACAATCAGTAATCAGTAATTACAATAATAACAGAAAACCAAAACAGACCATCTCTCTCTCCCTCCTCCCTTCACATCCCTCCCTCCCTCCTTCCCTCCCTCCCTCCCTCCCTCTTCATCTCTCTGTTCAAAGGGAGCCTACAGGATATTCACCAACAGCACCTGTCTGAAGCACATGATCCTGAAGGTGCGCCGTGATGCCCGGAACTTTGAGCGCTACCAGCACAACCGCGACCTTGTGGTCTTCCTCAACAAGTTTGCCGACACACAGCTGGAGCTGCCCAGAGGCTGGGAGATCAAGACTGACCCGCAGGGGAAGGTGGGCTCTGTTCTACTACCATCCCGACCCACGATGAACTATGACCCTGCTCTGTCTAGATACAGAGGTCTTACAGTGTATCAGAAGAGTAGGTTTAAGCATACAAAATCTGTCCCTCCCCCACTTTTTAAGTAAGAACTTAAAGGCCTCATCCTCTGTGTTTATAAAACGCTGTTTGGGTAAAACCTCTCACCTCAGCACCCTAAAAACCTGTTTTCCTTTTGCTCTCCAGTCGTTTTTTGTGGACCACAACAGCCGCGCGACCACCTTCATCGACCCGCGCATCCCCCTGCAGAACGGCCGCCTGCCCAACCACCTGACCCACAGACAGCACCTGCAGAGGCTCCGCAGCTACAGCGCCGGAGAGGTCAGTGCACAGCCCGTCTAACAGCCATGAAGCTTATCAGCCATGGAAAACATGCAGAACAGAAACGCATCACGGTTGTTTGTCCCGACTGTGTAGGCATCGGAAGTGTCCAGGAGTCGAGGGGCTGCTCTGTTGGCCAGGCCAGGAAACAGCCTGGTAGCAGCTATACGCAGCCAGTACCACCCTGACTCTGTAACCCTAGGGACACCATGTGAGTGCTATTGAACTACATTACCATTAGAACCACCAGCGGCAAAGATTAGCGAACAGTCTGGTAGAAGCTATACGCATCCAGTACCACCCTGACTCTGTACCCCTATTACTAAACTACATTACCCAGAACCACCAAGGGTATATAGACCAGGAAACGACCTGGCAACACACTATTTATGCCTAGGTACACTCTGTGAGTATAAGATTAACTTCATACAGAACCTTGGTTGACACTACGAACAGACAGAGAAATATAGAAACTGGTAACATTTCGCACATATTGTAGCAAACCATGAGACATAATTACCCCTCTCATTATTGCTGTCTGTGCATAATTTGTCAGTAGACTGACAGCTGAAAGTATAACATGAAGCATAGCATGTGCGCCATTCAACCAAGATATCGGAGACAGAACTGTGATGAAAGTCTAGCTTGAAACCACATACCACAGCTTATGTCAGTGGAGTCTCTGTGGTTTAGAACTTGGATACTGTGAGTTTCGACCATACACTCACCAGCCACACACAAACACACACACACACTCAAAACACACACTCAAAACACACAAGCAGGCCACAAGAATGTCCTGCTTTGCTGCATCCTCCTCCCTTTCCCTTCCTTTTCTCCTCATCCTTCTGCTTTCCTCCTCCCATCTTCCTTCTCATCCATCCTCCCCCCCCGTCCTCTCTCTTTCCGAGGTGGCTTGTGGGTAGTGGTGTTTGAGCAGAGCGGCCCGGTTGTAATTACAGATGGGTGAAAGCCACAGCATGCCTGTCCTCCTCTTAGCCGTGGCAGGGACGAGAGAGAGATGACTGCTGTGTGACACCACTCTCTTCCCCCTTCCCTGGCCGGTTCAAGGGGGTTGTTTCCAGGTCGACTTCACTCAAACGTGGGCAGTTT
Organism: Hypomesus transpacificus; assembly: GCF_021917145.1. Lineage (NCBI taxonomy): Eukaryota > Metazoa > Chordata > Actinopteri > Osmeriformes > Osmeridae > Hypomesus > Hypomesus transpacificus. The sequence continues at coordinate 8,440,426 of NC_061067.1, forward strand.
GGGTTGGTAGGGGTGGAAGTGATGTGGCGGATTTCAAGAGGCAGGATGTTGAAGTGTCGCTTGAACCACGCCGAGTGTTGAGTTTGAAAGCATGGTGGAACTGTGGTTTTCACGCGCTCAACTTATTTAGCTGTTCGAAGACAGATGTTTCCAGAATAGAGCAGCATGTGTTTTATTGTGCTTGGTAATGTGTGTGTGGGGGGGATTTTGAATTAACGCTTTCAATTGGTAAAGTAAGCTTCATTAGTCATTCCTGTGGAAAACTCCAGAGTCAGAAAACAGACATTCTTATATATACTTCATTTTGGATCTAACAAATCCTTGTTTAAGGCTACAGGATGTGTCTTTTGTGTCTTCAGAGAATTGATAGGATTTGTCGGCTCTCTGATTAACATGCAGAAGAGGGTGTTACATGATGTACTCCCATCAGTACTGTACATCAAAGCAGGAAGTGCCACTTCCTTTTATACTTCGGATGTTTGTACATTTTTATGAACGTTAATGACTAAGTTATCAGAGTCTACTTCGAATTTTGAAAGACAAAAGAAAGAGAGAGAGCAGAGAAAGAGAGAGAGGCAGACGTTTGTGGATGTGCAGAGAGCCTCGAGAGGAAGAAAAGAGAAAGAAGAAGAGTTTGAAAGAGATAACAAAAGGAGCATGAGCGAGTCTGGGCCTAGAACGCAGCCGGATTGATCCGATCCTGTCTGCCACTGTGTCGAGCATGGCCCGGGTGCTCCCAGCATCAGATACTAGTGTCCTTGTGTCTGCCCGTCACTCCCCGCAGCGTACAACGACAAGATCGTGGCGTTCCTCCGCCAGCCCAATGTCTTCGAGCAGCTCCAGGAAAAACAGCCGGGCCTCGTCAGGAACCACGTGCTGAGGTAACCCTGGAGACCACCTCCTGACCCCTCGACGTGGTCCTGTCTGTTTCCAATGGGCTGAAAGGGTGCGGTGGGACAGGGGGCACAGCAGTGCGACTATGGGACGGGTGTGCACGCAGCCAGACAGATCTCGACCGATACTCCGCTGTGTAGCTGTCAATCTCTATAACCGTCATAGGCATCTAATATCCCGAGATAGAGGGTGGGAATAAGAGAGTGACAGAGTGACAGAGAGAGAGAGAAAGAGAGAGAGAGAGAGAGAGAGAGAGAGAGAGAGAGAGAGAGAGAGAGAGAGAGAGAGAGAGAGAGAGAGAGAGAGAGAGAGAGAGAGAGAGAGAGAGAAGAAAGGGATGGTGGTAACAGCCAGGGCCTCCTAATTGCAGGGTGGTGGCCCCCCAGTCAGTTTCTGTTTGGTTAGCTTTGAGCGCTAACTCTACACAGGAGGTGTTGAAGCCGATCGTTATCTTAAAAGCATTCCACAACACTAGCTAATCTAGTTCCACTCAATCAGGCGCAAAGTGCATTGTTGAACCAACATTCCAGCGTAGTTGAGCTTTTCAGCTGTGATTTTTACAGATCACGCGACGGGGCTGAGAATGGTTTACAGCCCAGACCCAGAGATGGTCCACTGCCATTTTCAGGCTGTAGAATTTCTAGGTCATTAAATAGTTCTTCAGACACAAAAGGATGAATATGTGCTACCATTGGTAGAATTGAGCAACTGCTCTCTGTATGTTGACCAATCAGGGAGAAGATTCACTACATTCGAACTGAGGGCTCTCAGGGGGTGGAGAAGCTGTCATGTGATGCAGACCTGGTCATCCTTCTGAGGTAGGATTGGTTGCTGGGCAGATTTGACGCAACATCTCTCCGAGACTGATGAATGCTGCTGTGAAGTTGGGACTGTGAACTCGGTGGGGCCTAGAATGACATTGACTCTGCTTGTCTTGTTTTTGGTGTTCCTCCTCCAGCCTGTTTGAGGAGGAGATCATGTCCTACGTCCCGCCCCAGTCTTTCCATCCTGGGTACAGCTTCTCCCCCCGCTGCTCCCCCGCCTCCTCGCCTCAGAACTCTCCAGGTACCATACACCCCTCCACCAATCACCTTCCTCTTCGCTGAGCAGCCAACCAATCACGTTCCTTTTCACTGACCAGCCTGCCGATGAAGTTTATCACGACTGAGAAAAGCCAGGGCCCCAGTCATGCCTTACTGACCCTTCTAAGTACCCCCAACCTACAGTGCTTCTCCACAACATCTGAAGCAGAGCGTATGGTGCTCAGCAGATCCTCTCCCCTTCAGTTATGGTAGACCCTTTACTAAGGGAATATGTCAGTCTACTCCATAACAAAACACTGCACTGACAAACACTTCTACACACACACACTCAGCCGGGTCATCATCCCAGGCCTTGCTCTAATGAGCCGCCCTGCTCGTTAAGAGGCGATGATGAGGGTCGGCCTGGGTAGCCATTATCCTCGTTGTTATTCTCATTATCACTGACAAAGGGAGACAGGCGTGGGGGCTATTAATGGAACACCTCAATGGCCTCCACAGCACAAGGCTGGCGTTAGAATGGTGCTCTATTCCCACCCCCCCGAATCCCCTTTTTGTCTCTGTCAAACGTGACCTTGAAAAACCGCCCAACAGGAATGATGATTGGCTCGGTTGCAGTGTGCTAGTTAGCAGAGCCCTGAACGAAGAGGAAGTGCATGTAAATGCTCTGTTTCATCCCTCGCCGGAGAATGCTGCTACCGGTCCATACATTATGGATGTCAGGGTTTTACTTTGATCCTGGAACGGGGTGCGTTTCAGATCCATGTGCAGCTGACCCACTCTGTGTGTGCGTGTGTGACTGTGTGTGTGTGCGTGTGTGTGTGTGTCGGTAGGCTTACAGAGGGCCAGAGCTCCCGCCCCGTACCGCAGAGACTTTGAAGCCAAACTGCGTAACTTCTACAGGAAGCTGGAAGCCAAGGGTTACGGCCAGGGCCCGGGAAAGATCAAGTAAGCACGATCGTGTGTGCGTGCGTGCGTGCGACCGTGTGTCGGTGTGATTATGTCTATGTGTGCGCCCGCGTGGATGTGTGTGTATGCGTGCGTCTGTGTGTGTGTGTGTGTGACGTTGTTGAGGGCTCCTGGGTGTGTTCCAGGCTGATTGTGAGGAGGGACCACCTGCTGGAGGGCACCTTCAACCAGGTGATGGCCTACTCCCGCAAGGAGCTGCAGAGGAACAAGCTCTACGTCACCTTCCTGGGAGAGGAGGGGTGAGCCTACCTGCCCCTCAGAAACACGCCAACTCCACCCGATTAGCAGATTCATGCAAACACCACTAATACATTAAACAAACAAAGCTGTTTCTCGCTTATCTTCCCCTTAATGCCCTTGAGATTGTGATCATTGATTATTGAAAAGTGCTATCATGTTCAAATAGGAGTGATTTATTGATGTGCTCAGTCATGTGTGTATTGGTAAAGAGTGAACAGCAATGTTGTTAATGCCTCTCCTCTCTCCAGACTGGACTACAGTGGTCCTTCTAGAGAGTTCTTCTTCCTGCTCTCCCAGGAGCTCTTCAACCCTTACTATGGCCTGTTTGAGTACTCGGCCAATGACACCTACACCGTCCAGATCAGCCCTATGTCGGCCTTCGTGGAGAACCATCTGGAATGGTGAGGGGGCCGTCATTCTAGAACATTCTTAATTCCAGGCTTCTCATCGTACTCTTCCATTATGGCTGTCGTCAGTTGGATAGCGTGTGGTCTGAGAGGGGTTTTGATTCTTGCCGTGTTTCCTGTGTTTGGGGTCAGGTTCCGGTTCAGCGGTCGTATCCTGGGCCTGGCTCTGATCCATCAGTACCTTTTGGACGCCTTCTTCACAAGGCCCTTCTACAAGGGCCTGCTCAGACTGTGAGGACATGGACCACCATAAGCCTTCACTCTTCTGGCTCTCTCCTTTGTGCTTTCTCTTTCTCTTCCCTACATCGCTTTCTCACCCTCTCAATTTTTCTCCGGCTCTCTTTCTCTCTCCTTCAATTGATCTCACCCTCTCTTTCCTCTTTATCTCGCCCCTTTCTCTCTCACTCCTCCTGATCTCTGAGTGTGCGCTTCTCCGTCTCCGCAGGGCGACGGATCTCAGTGATCTTGAGTACCTGGACGAGGAGTTCCACCAGAGCCTGCAGTGGATGAAGGACAACGACATCACAGACATCTTGGACCTCACCTTCACCGTCAACGAGGAGGTGTTTGGACAGGTAGGTGTGCCAAGCTGCCCTCCAGCTCTCCAAGCTCTGAGGTTCAACAGGCCTTGGTGAAGCCCAGCACAGCTAGATATGTTGTTTACTTACATGTCTAACCTGAGTAGTGTCGCAAAAGGTACTGGATTTCGGACTCCACACAGGTTTTGTATGTCTCCCTGGTCGTTCACGTCCTTCTGCCGTCCTGTCCGGCGTATCGTCGCGTGACCTCATTTTCTGTGGCAGGTGACGGAGCGCGAGCTGAAGTCGGGCGGCTCCAACCTGCAGGTGACGGAGAAGAACAAGAAGGAGTACATCGAGCGCATGGCCAAGTGGAGGGTGGAGAGAGGGGTGGTGCAGCAGACCGAGGCTCTGGTCAGGGGCTTCTACGAGGTAAACACACACACGCACACACACACACACGCATCAGGGCGCCCGCCACACCCATCCCCAGCTGACCCCCTCACGCCCTCCCCCCCAGGTGGTAGACTCCAGGCTGGTGTCTGTGTTTGACGCCAGGGAGTTGGAGCTGGTCATCGCTGGCACGGCGGAGATCGACGTCAGTGACTGGAGAACCAACACAGAGTACAGGGGAGGTATGTCACACTGGGGGGGGGGGGGGGGGGGGGGGGGGGGGGCAGAGATAACCTCTGACTGAGATGACTGAATGAGATAGGGGAGAAGTTGAATTGCAAAGAGATGGTCACAGATCCTGGCTTTTTTTTCTCTTTCTACGTCTTTCTGCCCTCTTTGCGCCTTTCACACGAGATAATCAACCTTTCGATTTCCCCCCTCCTCCTCCCCCCTGTTGCTGTCCGCCCCAGGTTACCACGACGGCCACATCGTCATCAGGTGGTTCTGGGGCGCCGTGGAGCGCTTCAACAACGAGCAGAGGCTCCGCCTCCTCCAGTTTGTCACGGGGACTTCCAGCGTCCCCTACGAGGGCTTCGCCGCCCTGCGGGGCAGCAACGGCCTGCGGAGGTTCTGCATCGAGAAGTGGGGGAAGGTCACCTCCCTGCCCAGGTAGCAGGAGCCACACGCAGCCCTCTGCCCCCTGGTGGTGTGGTGGTGGTATAGCATGTCCGTTCTCATCCGGACTTAATGTATAGTAACTCGTTGCCCAGGTATACTCTGGGATCCAGTTTTAGAAAACCATTTCTCAGACGGCTTTTTCACAACCTTCTCTTGATAAGCACGTAGTTTAAAATATTTGACTGTCCCTTCAATGATCTACGAGTGAGTCGGGGAGTGGATAAAAGTCACTGTCCGAACAGTGGTTAATAACACAGTGCTTCGTAGGAGTGGTGCAGCTGGGGGGAGCTGGAAGGCTAGTTCTAGTAGGGTACTATCCAGGGTGCTAGCGTGCATTCACCTGTTTTCGTGTGAATAGAGAGCTGTAATTGGATGAGGACGTGGCAGAACTACAATAAATGTTTGTGCTAAGGCTGGTTTTCCAAAGCTTGTTTTGATTCAATCTTAAAAAAAATAGAAGAAATTTAGTGGAATTCTCCACTGAAAGGCCTTCTTAGTTTTCAACTAAGCTTGTTGTGTGCCAACAACTACCAGATAAAATCTTAGTCTGCAATATCCGGGGAAAATCCTTCAGAGCAGGAAGTTAATTTCATCATTAAACATTCAAGCTGGGTTATAGTTGCAAACAGCCCAGTGTTTCATCTAAGTACTTAGCTCTTGGCCCGGCCATGTATTAGCTTATGTAGCTCTCCAACTCGAAGGCTGGAAACAAACATAGGTGATTATCGTCACCCAGATTTTCTCAATTTTACCACGTTAAGATCATGTTTTATTACACTGTATGTTATGGTCTTAAATTCAGATATGCTGTGGATAGCATTAGACTGTACCTTTCTATTGTATTCCAGTCTTTCTGAACTGTTTGTGATAAATATATCAACTGTAACTGCCCCACGGTTTATTTTAAACACAGAAAGTTCAGAGGGGGTGTAATACTGCAGGTTCTCACCTTGCATTATCAGCAAGGGACGTTTAGTTGGCAAACAGGAAAAGATCTGGTTTAAAGCTAACCTAGTCAGCAGAAAAGAGCAGGCTCACGTTACACTGCAGAGGGGATAGAGGGGCTGTGTTTGTGGTGGGGGGAGACTACAGCCTCAGCACTTCAGAGGCTAAACACTGTAAGGGTTGGGGTGGAAGAAGGGGTGGATGAGGAGGTGGATGAGGAGGACCAAAATGAATGTTTTCATCCCAAAAGTTGGTCAAAGTTCCTATGTTCTGCAGTTAATTTACTGTCGGTGTGAGTTTGGATCAGGCTACAAATCAGTGTTAGGTTACATTTATATTATTGGTGTTCATTTAGCAGTTGATTTTGATCCAAAGTGCATCCTCTCTCCCTCACACACATCTCTCTCTCTCCCCCTCTGTCCCAGGGCTCACACCTGTTTTAACCGCCTGGACCTCCCTCCGTACCCTTCCTACACCATGCTGTACGAGAAGCTGCTGGTCGCTGTGGAGGAGACCAGCACCTTCGGCCTGGAATGAGGAGGAGAGGATCGAATCAAACGCACATCCCTTTTCCACAATGTGCTGGGCCAAAAACCTGTGATTAAGTCAAATAAGGGGGCCACGTTCAAATGCTCCAACACTCATACGTGTATTGGCTTGCAGTATTTCAACATGCCAGAGAGACAGAGAAACTAAAGGACAACGGCTCTGACATAGACGGTGATTCCATTCAAGCGAATCTGTCCACAGTAAGTCAATACAGGGTTTGTATTGGAGTGTTTGGATGTGTGGGTCCCACTGTATTTTAGCCTTGAGGGAGGCGAAAGACTGACCAAGCACCTGGGACTATCATTATACTGAGACAACTGTTATTTTGTAAAAGTCCAGTAATATGGCACCTGGTATCAACTACTGTCGTTTTATAAACAATAATCTACATACACGAGGACCCAGGTTCGAATAAGGATCAAACTAATTAAAACTTGCATGCACTGAACTGCATCTCTCATCAAGAACTATGTACGGTACCCCAGGCTCTGGGCTTGGACCAAACCAAACATGTATGCAATACTCACAAACCCACTCCAGCCTGCTCTACAAACCCACCTATACCTGCTATCCGCAGCGATCCATTCGACCCATAATGCACCACAGTGTTTTCATGGAGGGATGCTGATGCTACGGGGAGGGCTGGGCTTGTTGAACCCACAGAATTCCAGTTCCCTGTGACATCATCACAGATGTAAGACTCGTGGTAAACCCACTCAAACCTCTCCAAGAACAAATCATCTTCCTGTCAATCAATCGGTCATTTGAGGCTCATCTCAACAACACTATCAACATTACTTCAACTCCTGAGGAGAATTCAGTGACTACAAACCAAATTAATTCATCAATTTACCTATGGAATTTATTATGATGAGGTCATCACTGTTTTACCTTTGGACCAAGGTATTGAATGTCTCTCCTGCTACGCAAAGAGTGAGTGGACTCAACTGGAACCTGCATCTCCAGCCATGGAAAGACTCAGTGCCTTGGTTCCTATTTGCCTCTAACACCTCGTCTTGTGTGTTCAGCTGCTCTGAGATCCTCCTGGAGCTCAGAGAGGCTTTAGATGACAACCTAGTCGTGTCATGAGACAGGTGACCTTCAAGGTGAGTGTTGATTTGCGTGTTGTAACTGGCTGCATGGCTAATGCTGTATCATGGTTAGGTCCAGCACCACTGTGCACACAGAGCTAGTACGGCATAGGTGACCCAGCAGGTGATGATGTCACTGGACGGCTAAGATTAGACTAGGCTAAGCTCCCTGAGATAGCTCTCTCTTACTCGCTCTCTCTTTTACACTGTTTCTATATCTCTCTCTTTCTCTCTCTCTCTCCCTCTCGCTGGCAGGATACTTGCAAAGTCATGGTGCTCAGACACACACCACAAATAATACTGCTGATGTCACTCCTGACATTGAAGGTCTGCTACTTTGACTCTCTGGGCAGCAGTTGGTCGAGTCCAGTATGCAGTGATGCCCTGCTGTTTGGTTTTACTTTGTCTTTTTTACTGTCAAATGTGAAACTTTTAATTAACAATTTTACTTGAACATTTGTATTTTGTAACTTGACTTGTTTGGAACTTTGATTAAGTTAAGGGTGTCATGGTATTTTTGTCTCTGGTTGTTTCTGAATCACTGTGTTTATGATGCCACAGTATGTTGCTATCTGTAAACGTATTGCCTTTGACATCATGAAGGAAGATTCTTGATATAGTGGAGGTACCATTGCGAAGAGACAGTGTCAGATAGTCATGTGATGATATCTACATGATGATCAGGTTTCTTTGGTCTTTGTTGGGTATGTTGGGAAATCATGTGGGTAATAATAATTTTGTCTTCCTTCTTACACTGTAAAGCTGAATTCCTCCAAGGTGACCCCACACTTTTACCCCCCTCCTTCTCTTCCTGTCCTTCTGCCATACTCTGCTGGTGGGGATCTCCGGTCTTTCTCCCGTGTTCTTGTGTTCTTCCTCCCTGCCTTAGTTTATTGACGGTACAAGAGTCCCATTTCTAAAAGAAGGAGGCAAGGAGGGAGGATACAATGATGCGAAGAAAGACCGTTGAGATCCAGCCCCTTGTGTTGAGAAAAAAATATTGTGGTTGTACCTTGGACTTGCATCCGTAATCAAATGTGTCACTTTTAAAAAGGAAGTGGTTTTGTGGGATTTGTCTTGTGTGTAAAAAAGAAAAAGAAGAAAGAAAGAAAGCCATTCTAATATTTTTACTGTCGTTATAAAGAATTTTATCTATAGAATATTCTGGGCATGTTTTGGAAATATTGATCCAAATTATGATAATTATATTTAAAAGAAAAACAATGGCCAAGATTACCTTCACTAACTCTTGAATATTTAAATGATTCAATGAACCAATTGTGCATTGGTTACAGTTGAAGACAAATCTTTAAATTCATGCTTTGCAGAAATAATGTACCAAATTATACATGGAAAGTCATTATAGTATCAATCTGTGCCCTGGTTATGTATTTCGTTTCACTGCTGGATTCATGTGTGCATTTCTTTTCCCCTCCCTTTGTAAACAATGTTTCTTTCAACATAAGAAACAAAGGAGCACAGATGGAAAGGTAAAGTAGTTTATATACTATTTATACAGAAAACCAAGATGCATTGAAGGCATTTCAGGGCAAGAATGTAAGTTATTTTCCCCCTACAGTTCCACATTGAAATTGTGATAAATGTTGTGGAAAAACTCTTGCCAGAAATGTTTAGATAAACAGTACTGTATGCTGGAAAAAAATACATTATTGTATTCAACGTAATCTGTTTTGGTTTGATAACGGGTCACTTTATTCTCAGGATGTGCTTTTGCTCCATCTTATCACTGTTCACGAATGTCAATAAACAATCAGTCACTTTGTACTTTGTCCTCCATTGGTTTGAACAAAAAACTAAACATGGTTCCAGTTACAGCTATGTGCCAGGAAGAGAGATGTTTAAGACAACATAGTGAGAGAGTTGGAACTTTGCTTTATGGAACTCAATGTACGGAGTACATTAGACCAACGTGAAGATATCAACAGTGCCACATACTGCACCAAGGTGCGTTATGAGCATTGGCTCTTCTATGTGCAGAACCGGTTTTGACCAGTGGAGGGAGATTTCTCCTTCCACTGTACAAATGTTCAGCAGTACTGCACAAAACTCTGTAGGGCCCTTCTCACTGGTTGATGCAGATAGAAACACCAACATTCGAACTATTTTGAATGCCATAAAGTCACATTCCAAAACAGCAAAGTTACCGTTAAGTAGCTTATTAAGTGTGTTTGTGTGCACTAAGGACAGTTGTTTTTCAATACCAATAGCCGATACCTGTGTCATACAAGCCTATGTATTTAAAACAAATACCTTAATTTTAATAGACTCAAGCATCGGGTCTGTTTTTCCATCGTCAAGTCTCACTGATAAAATTGCATCTTAGAAAGTGAATAGATCCGCCCATGTTACTGAAGCTAACATGCTGAGCCCCGTATGGGCCATTTGCCTGTCAGTCAGAAGTGTTACCACGGTGACTGAAAGCACAGTACCAGCGTACATCTCAGTCGTTGTACCCGAGAGAGGACTGATGAGCCAAGTTCAGAGCAGTCTGATGACAAACATTCAAGGCAGCAGGTTAAAACATCGCTCATTGTTGTTGCGCTAAACCGGCACCATTTATTTGAAGATGAGTGTAATCGTTTTGTCTTCTGAAACATTACTAAGGCATGCGGTCGCGTTTGTTTGTTAGAGTTGAGAACCGTGCTGTTGTCCATTTGTAGCGATCGTTGGCTTTCCACTTTGAGTTTCCGTGGCTTGATTAGATTGTGTAAGGAAATTGATAGGTTTCCCTACCTATATCTAAAACATAGTTTCACTGAACTGACGCAATGATTCCCGAAAGTCCCCGGACCAGTGAGACAAGGAGCCGGACGCGTTGCCACTTCGGCCAGGCAGCCGAACCGAATCAGAACCGCTGTGGGCTACTCTCCGAGATCAAAACTCCTATTAAGAATGAACCTTTCACTGACCACTACAACATTATCCCCGGGAAGGAACTTGGCAGGTAGCTACAGTCTTACGTTGTGTGTGTTTGTGTGTTTTAGATTGAGTCCAACAACCACAGCCAAGTCCAGTTAATTTTCATTCTGTCTGATTCAACATATTTGAAGACAAGCTCGCACTGCAATGCATTTCTGTTTCATTGCTGTAGTTCAAATGGAACCTACATAAACTTCAGACCTAAAATGTTGCGCATAATTGTTGATCTGTCAACTCGAGATGTATGAGGCGGTGTGCGATCCAATTGGCCAAAATATCTGCACACTTGGTGCTGCGTTCTATCTGGCCTGTAGCCATGGCTTGGTGCATCGATGTTCACCCGTGCATTCAGCTTCTGAGGCCGTTGCCAGACCAAGGCTGTCCGCCTGGCTTGTTTGTTATTGTTTGGCTGGAGAATGCTGGTGTAGGCTTTGCAAGGCCACGGGTAAATAGTTAGTGTTGGGGTGAGCACTTTTCTACAGCAAGGTCACTTCGAATTCGTTCCTCAGCTCGGAGTGTTCTGCATGCGTCGGGATGCGGGAAGCCCCTGGTGCGTTGTGGCCGGTGCGCCGTGTCAGTTCCCTATTGTAAGAGAAGGCACAGTTTGCGGGAAGAGAAGCGCTACATTGGTCGTTCAGTAAAGTTTTTATACAAACTGGCCTTTGCTTCCATTTTTGGACAAATGAGAAAGACGACGACTGTTATCAATATTGAATTGGTCGACTTCCTTCATAAGAGTAGGCTACTGTTAGAAACTGGGTAAAGCGTGACCTGGCACGGATCCTTGTTCCTCCTATCGAATTGCTTTAAACTGCAGAAATTAGGTTCAGATCGTGCCTTATACAGTACAGAATACAGCATTGATGCGCTGGATTGTAATTACACCCTCAATAGATTGGACAGACTACCCTACTGTCTGTCCGCAATAGCCTACCCTCAACTTTCCACACAGCACTGCCAAGGAAAATGCATTAGAAGCCTGTCATTGGGAATAGCCACTAATGAATGACTTTGCTCATAACCATTAGATACCAGTTCTCGTTCTGTGGGCAGTGTTATACTTCACTGACCCAGTCTTTAGGTTCTTTATGTGACTTTTCAATGTGGTTCATCCCTTTGTGTTTAGGGGGGTACCAGTGCAGCAATGGTGTGGGACTGTAGAGTGTGTTGAGGTCTGCTTCCTATCAGCAAGTCACACAGAAGTCCATTCAAAAGCAATGCAAATATTGTCCTGTACCTGAATTAATGTCTCCATGTTGACCCAGACTAGTCCTAAGTGTTTAAACTGACCCAGGATCTGATGAAACTGACAAGAAAGGCATGAGAAAGTTCCAAGGAAGGGACAGGGCGAAACCAAAGTCATTTTCACGTGTGTGTGTGTTTGTGTGTACGCGCCTACACTTACCTTAGTGTGTGTGCCCCTGGCTGAGTAGCAGTGATTATTTCATAACAGAGCCATTGAAGGAGTGTGGCTTTGCATCGCATGACCTGCCGTTGTGTCTGAGATTAGCGGGAGGCATTTACATCAAAGTGTTAGTGGTTTAAGCCACAGACCTACTCTGATCGGACCCCAACCCTCCGCCCCCCCTCTGTACCCTTATGTCCCCCCCCCCCGGACCACACGGTCCAGCTGGTATGGTTGAGGCCCAGAGGCTCCCTGGTGGTCACATGCCACTTCGGGTCTACTTGGGTTCAACTGAAGTAGTCGACGGCTAATGGAGAGTAACCCTCTCAAGCCTCTTGGTCTTTCAGCAACTGTCCATCGGCGGGGGTGATGGATGCTTCCACTGAAAGGAAGGTCCATATAGGATATTAGCCTGAGGCGGGGGGGGGGGGGGACTTGGAGGAGCGTTCTCTTGTCCTATTTGATGGGCTGCTATTTGGTAGCTTCCGCTTAGAATGAAGAGATGCTAGAATGCTTGCATCTACTCAGCGTGCAAGCTGCTATCTGGTTAGCATCGCTCGTTCCTCTGGCGTCACAGTCATACTGGGGTCGGCTCAGTGCTGCCTGAGTAGAGAGGGGAGACAGTGTCGTGGAACTTACTCTAGGAGGTTAGGCTATTTATAGCAAAAAGCCTACAAAAGGAACGCTTGTTCCAGGTCTCTTGAGAGAATCACATGGAATTTCTTCTCCATTTTTTATTTTTTTTTTACATCAGTTAATGTGAAACTCAACATTTCCCTGAAGATTAAATTAGGGCACGTCTGCTCGCACGTCCCCAAATGGCAGAGCAATGCTCGATTTGATGACATTGTGGACAGCTAGCACAAGGCAGTGGAGCCTATCCCAGCCTGACCTGTCCCTGGGTTGCTGTTAGGACACCTTCCGTCCAGTCATGGCCTCAACCGCTCCCTGCTAGGCCCAGGGTAACTGTCACCATGTTCATTACTGACACCAACTGACTTTGTCCAACGTTGTGAAATCCCCATAAGCAAGATTTTAGATGTTAGCTGTGCACTCTTAGCTCTTAATGTGGAGGTCATTGAACTGTTTTGGTTGGTGCAGTACTGGATGCTGACTACAGTAAGTGTAATTAATGAATGTCTAGCTGAAAGACTAGGTTAGCCCTAAGCCCAGGCTTGCTCCTAGACTGACACATGGCTAGTTAGCCAGTTAAGCTGTCTGGGTTGCACTGCTCAAAGGCTGCTAGGATACTAGAATCTGCAAGATGGTACAGTGTGTTTGGCAGATTTTTCTGTCTCTTGTCTGGAAATCCACTGTAATATTTTCTGTCGGCCACAAGTGTTGTTTGGATGGTTTTCTGTCAGTTTTATACATTGCTTGATTGGAATAAGTGAGAAATTAACAAATGTACTCATCTCCTGTAGAGGGCTTGTTAGGAGCTGTGAATAATATGTTCATTTTAAGGGATAATGGAAGCGTGACTTGTGTCCATGTATGCAGAGATGTGAGAACCTGCTGGTTGTGGACTGGTGTGTCTCTATGGTCACATGATCACATCCCTACTGTTCACTTGGCTGTGTGGAGTGGGCTTCACATGGTCCTGCGATTTCCAGATTCTCACATTGGGATCATTGTAGGGTTGTGGCCCATCCACCCCCAGACCCAGTCTTAGCCTTGCCCCAGTCCTAGCCTTGCCCCACCCCCTGTCCCAGCCCCAGTGCTAGCCTTGCCCCAGGCCCAGCCCCAGGCTCAGCCCCAGTCCTAGCCCTGCCCCAGCCTCGCCCCAGTCCTTGCCAGACTGGGCTGGGCTGCCCAAGCCCACAGCATTCCACAGCTTCCCTGCTCCGAGGGAAACTCCCTGTGGCTGACTATGAGATCCATGGCACAGACAGCCACCACAACTAACTACTGGATGAATCATCGAAACCAAGCAGAACCAACCCCATCAGGTCTGGTGTAAAGTAACCTGGCCTATGTAAGAAGAGATCTCACCGTGTCACTCCGAAGGAATGTTCTGTTTCTGTTTATCAACGCATTGTTGTTGGTTTAGCCAGGCTGGTATTCAGGACCTCTTATTGAATTAGACATTAGCTCATTTGAGTGTCAGGTTCCTATGAATTCAGTCGCAGGACCAGCTGCAACCGACAGTTTTCTCTCTCTTTCTGACACACGCGCACGCACTCATGCTACTGTTTGTCAAACGTTTGAACGTGTCTTCAAATGTGTTGTAGAGCAAGGGGGAGAATAGCCTATATTTTTCAGAGCTTGATTCAGCCTGTGGTCTACAGAAGAATCCAAATCTAACTCTTTTATCTGAAAAATATTGAGATCTGCTTTACTATCAAATCTTTGTGCTTTTAATCTTTAAGCTAATTTTGAAACCCTCTATTTTTATTTTAGTCCTTAATCAGAGTATTTCGTTTACCAAGTGATTGACTGAAGTTAGAAAGAGAATTGGCCTTTCATGTCAGCTCTTTAGGATCTCTGCAGCTCTGCTCCAATTCATGAAAGTAGGCTACATCTTCAATCACCCAAGAGGGAAGCTTCATCTTCAATAAGCCAGCCTTTTCTTCACAAAGGCCCAAATAAAAGTAGACACACACACACAAAGTTGACCACTGACCAGCAGATCGCTGCTACTGCGTGTGTGTATGTGTGTGTCTCTGACAGCCTGTAGGAAGTGGTGCAGTGTGGTCCCCTTTTCCTCACCCAGCCCCCCCCCCCCCCCTCTTCCTCCTCCTGCTCCTCCTCTCCTCTCTGTCTTCTCACTCATCACCCTCATCATGTTTTGAATGACCCCCCCCCCCCCCCACTCCCCCCCCCCCCTCGGTTCCCACAGAAAGGACCTCTCTGTCCTGACAGGCCGGGCCAGTCGGCAGGATGGCATGACATCATCTGCCTGCTTTTCAGCGTTGTTTGGGTCCCGTGGCCGCGGCCGGTGGCAACATCTGCTGAGCGCCATGGAAACAGTGGGCGAGGAGGAAGAGGGGGAGGCAGAGGGATGGAGGCGAGGGGGGGGGGGGGGGGTGATATGAAATGCAAGTTTGTTATTAAGCCCCCATTAGCTAGATCTGTCCACACACCCCTGTGACTGGAGGCGAGGGGGCAGGAACCAGGGAGGGAGGGAAGGAGAGAGAGGAGGAGAAGGGATTGCCTGTCATGCTATCCTACATCTCCTCCCCCAGAGTCGATCTAATTAAGTTGATTTGACTTTCTACAGGTCATGGGCCTCCTCTGCTACAGTTGTTACACACACACCACACACACACACACTCATGGGCATACAACCTCTCGGTTACACGGCAAAAAAAAAAAAATCTGCCCTTTCAGTCCTCCTCAGACCTCCAGATTCACTCAAATCAGTTTAGTGTACCTCACAGCAGGCTTGGTAAACCTACT
Organism: Hypomesus transpacificus; assembly: GCF_021917145.1. Taxonomy (NCBI): domain Eukaryota; kingdom Metazoa; phylum Chordata; class Actinopteri; order Osmeriformes; family Osmeridae; genus Hypomesus; species Hypomesus transpacificus. The sequence goes on from NC_061067.1 coordinate 8,455,894, forward strand.
TGTTACATTCGCCGCACAGTTAAAAGCGCTGTGCCATGTCTTAGTTTGATCCCTCTTATATTTTACCCTATCTCTCTCTCTCACTCACATGCACACACCCACACACAGCGTCAATAGTTAACAGCCGGGCGGGGAAGTCCAGTTGAAGGGATTGTGCGTCGCCACGGCAGCATGGCGAGCAGAGTGAGTCTTTCATTGTGACCGTTTAAACGGCGTGTAACGTTACCCCCAGACCAGCTGAAAGAACACGCTGCTGGGGTTTGAATAATGCTGCTCCCCCACCTCTCTCTCTCCCCGCACCTCTCTCTTTCTCTCTCTCTTTCTCACTGGTGAAAGCAGAGATGAGGTAATGCCTGTTCCCAAGGTATTCAGAAAATGCCCCCCTTTCTCTCTCTCTCTCTCTCTCTCTCTCTCTCTCTCTCTCTCTCTCTCTCTTTTCCTCTCCTGTGTGGTCACATGTCAACATGTATTCTCTCATGGTTCTAGATGCAGGGTAAACCTCTGCACAGCTCTTAGCGACTCATTTCTGTTGATGATTAATGCATCTCTCTGAGCAGAGCAGTGCTGAGGTAAGACTGTCCCCCAACAGAACCTTGACAGAAGCTGTTTATTAACCAAAGTACTTCCCCCACCCCACCTTCTCGCTCTCTCTCTCTCTCTCTCTCTCTCTCTCTCTCTTTTTCTCTATCTCTTTCTCTCCATCGCTCTCTCAAGTTATTCTACTTGTAAGGCATTACTGTACGATGGGCATTTCTGCCAGGGAGGGAAACAGCTGGTGCCAACACCAAACAGGCTCTCTTGGATAACCCCCCCCCCCCTCTCTCTCTCTCTCTCTCTCTCTCTCTCTCTCTCTCTCTCTCTCTCTCTCTCTCTCTCTCTCTCTCTCTCTCTCTCTCTCTCTCTCTCTCTGTCTCTTTCCTCCCTCTCATGGTCTGATCCTGTACAACTTCCCCTCCTCTGCTGAAGTGAAACACCAGGATCTGTGTGTGGTTGTCCATTTCCCTGACAACACGTTTATTGGTGTTCCAGTGACTGTTTCACATCAGCTTGCGGCATGACCAACTCACCACCTGTTAACCTGTCTGACAGGCTTAGGTCAGGGCGGGGGGGGGGGGGGGGGGATTTAAGGCTGGTAATTCATGACCTCTGACCCTCGACAGGAGAAAGGTGGTCCACCGCACCGCTTTTCTGCTGCCACGGTAACCCATAAGGCGTGGCCCTCAGCTGGGACGTCGCCTGGAGGTCAGGGACGGGGATGTCGCACGCACGCACGTGACGTCCGTCCTCCTCAGGTCATCGCCTCCACTGCCCTGTGATCCCCCACCACCCTTCCCCGCCACCCCCACCACAGTCTGTGAGAGGTTAGGTCATGCTAGGGAGTGTTTGTGCTGGACTCTGTGTTGACATACTCTCTCTCTCGACACACACACACACACAGACAGACACTCACACTGAGATGTGACTTCTCACCCAGTAGTTAGAATGATCACTTCTCCAACCCATGACCAGGTATCAGACATTACTACAACAGTATGATAATGAGCTTCAGGGAACAGATAGAGACCCTCCTCTACAATAACCAGTCTGTCAGTGAGATCCTCCTCTACAATAACCAGTCTTTCAGAGAGACCCTCCTCTACAATAACCAGTCTGTCAGAGAGACCCTCCTCTACAATAACCAGTCTGTCAGAGAGTAACTGTTTCCAATGAGGAGGTTAATTCAGCAGGTTGACAGTAGAGATCCTCAATCTGCTTTATCTGACCCATGAGGCCTGCTCCTACATGATACAGCACAGCAGGGTTCATTCCTGGCATTCCTCAGATAGACTGGCAGGCGGGCGTAAGGCGAAGCTAAGCTACATACTGTACTGTATGACCCTGGGGGGGGGGCAATGTGTGGGGGGGTGAGGGGAGGGGTTCCTTTGTCCAGTCAGGATATCTGAGAGCCGGCTGGCAGTGAGGAATCTTTTCATATAAAAAGTTGATGGTGGAGGGGGGGGGGGGGGGGGGGGGGGGGGTCTGTATGGTCGACCCCTGGCTTGTGAGCTGTGCTGGCGGGTGGCCATAGAAAGGCTTTATTATATCAAACCTAGCTGCTGGCTTTCAGCCCATCGCTGTCAGAGATATGGAGAGAACTGAAGATGTTGATTCATTTGAGAGAGAGGGAGGGGGCAGGGAGTGAAGGCATGGAGAGGGGCAGATGCAGGGAGCATTGGCAGATTAGATGGAAATGAGAAATTGCACCCCAAAAAGTTTTTTAAGTATTAAAAGCTTTTGGCCTGCTTTTATCATCTTTTGGTGTCAAGCTAACATTAACTCTAAGTGTTTTCTCTAAAAGCTTGCCAACTTTGATAACATATAGTAACCCCATCCATTGAAAGCCTTAGAGGGAAAACTACCTCGCATATATACAAAGCCCTATTACTGCCAAGTTGGGCTACTTTTTCGCTAGGGGTGTTTGTATGAAGGCTTCTGGCTGTAAATGGGACAAAGCCATCTGTTGAATCTAAATCAGCCTTTTCCTTTACATGGACTGTGACCTAACAGTCACCCTTGCTGACCACACACACTCTCTCTCACACACACTCTTTCTCCCTTCCCTCACATACATGCATACACACACACACACACACACATACATGAAAGCCATCTCTTTCAGGGGGTTGTCCGTGTGTGAGGCCGCAGGCTTTAGAAATGTGCTGACACGGTTGCAGAACAGGCTGTGGTGGCCTGCTTTAAACTCCAGCCTCTCCATTCCTCTTCTTTCCTCTCTCTTCCTTCCTCTCCTCTCAGCCCCATTCCTCTCCTCTCCATTCCTCTCCTTTCCCCTTCCTTCCTCTCCTCTCAGCCCCATTCCCTTCCATTCCTCTCCATTCCTCCCCCTGCCTCTTCTCTCCTGTCCTCTCTCCTCTCCGTTCTTCCTCTATTCTCCTTTCCCCTCTCCCACTCTCCTCTGGGTCAGGGTCTTGGTTGGGGCGGGTGGAGGCAGGGCAGGTGCCGGGTGGTGAAGTGTGCCTGTCCAGAGCCGCTGGCCTCATGTTGAGTCTGTCGCAGGGTGGCAGGGGAGAATGGAGGAATGAAGGGAGGAATGTGTAAGCAAGCTGAGCCAAGCAGTCAAGTGGAGAGAGAGATTGAAGGAGGTGGGGGGGGGGGATAGAAAGCCTATTAGGTCTACTGCTGTTGTTCCTCAGACTTTCAAAGGGTTGGATCCAGAAAGGTGCCCTGTCAAAGCCGAAACAATTTCCTGTGAATGATTAAGAGAGGGGCCCCCAGGCCTGCTAATATGTTGTGGATGCAAGAGATTACCTCTGCTCTCGCTCGACGGCGCGCCATGGGCCTTTCTCTCTCCTTACCGTCACATACACGTTGCTTCGCCGCTGTTTTTCCCCATGATGACTTCCAGACATTCCAGAGGTTAACTCGTGCCCCTCCACCCCACCCACCTCCCTCACAAAACCCTACAGACTGTTGACAAAGTGTTCATGTTTGCCAGTGTCAATAGGTGCCTCCACCCTTGCCTCCCGGCTCTCTCCCCCCTGCACTCCTCCTCTCCCAGCTCCAGCCAGCCAGCCAGCCAGCTGTTTGGAAGTGTGGATGTGTTTTATCAGGTGTGACCCGCGGGTGTCGAAGGCATTGAGGGCCGCATCCTCCGTGTGTTCAGGGCACCTGGAGGGAGGGCCCCAGGCCTCACCCAGCCTCTCCTGGTGGTGCTGGGAAGGAGTCGGAGGTCATGACCCATGTCCCAAGGCGACCCGCACACACCCCTGACAGACAGATGTACACACGTGTCTCACACACACACACACACGGTCTTGTTGTCTTGTTTACCACATTGTTAGCCTCGCTGTCACTTTCTCATTTACGATACACGCATTGTTTGTAGTACACCTGGCTTGGGGGGTGTTTGTAGTGCTATGTTTGTGTGTGTGTGTTTGTGTGTATGAGACAGGGTGAGCAGGTTGAGAGGGAGTCAGTAAGAGGTAATTAGCCTGCTAATGAGATCAGGCAGCTGGTATGACGTTCAGCCAGAGACCTAGCTCTCACTGTTGTCACCCCTACCTGGCTAGAGATATAAACACACAAACACTCATCACACGGCGCTATGCAGGGGTGGCTGCTGTTGGCCGAGGCAGGGTAGAGAGCCGACAGCGATGACCTCCGACCTGTCCCTCTCCCTTGGGTCAGGGTTGCTTCACAGCAGAGCTCAGTCTGGTAGAGAAGGGGGCCCTGCCTGTGGATCTGCTTGGCAAAGGTTCTAGACAGGTCCCTTTACACCTTTACATGTAGCTAGAGTGGACTGTGCATGACTTGAACAAAATATATATATTTTTATTTTCCAAAGAAGCCGGGTGACTTGAACGGATGACCTCTGAGGTGTTTGGCCAACGGGGAACGTTCAGCACCTGTTTTAACTTTTTCGAGAAGAAAAAAAATTATGTAAAAAAAAAAAAAGAAAAGGATTTTCAAAGGGAAGTGCAGGCCCAGCTGAGTGTCGTAAATCTTTCAGGAGGGAAGCTGGACAGAACTGGGCTGAGCATAGAGAGAGGAAGCCTTCCGGAAGGAACCCCATCCCCCGGCCTCCAACCACAACCTCAGCCCCGACCATAACCTGAGCACCAGCCAACCCCAGCCCTTTCCCCAAAACCCAGGCCTCTGCCCCAGCCGTTTCCCCCAGCTCCAGCTCCACCCTTAACCTCGCACCCCCCAGCCCATGACTGTCACAAGGCAGGCCGAGTGAGGGCCAGGGCCAGGACAGCCCCCAGGCCCTGGCCTTCCCTTCATGCTCTGTTACATGGCTCCTTAACAGCCTTTAGCTCATGGTGTCCTCTTCCCTCTGAAAGCAGTCTTCTGTTGCTGGGGTGTGTTCTGAACCGCTGGGCTGACCACAAGAAGCACGCTTGTTTGTGTAGTTCTAAAGACCTCAGGGTTGATAATGAAGATTGAAAAGCTAGGACACTGATGTCACTCTGCCTCAGTCACAAGCCTGTTTACTGTACTAAATCATGTCCAAATGTGTGGCGATGCTGTTGGTACACTACTATCTCAGGCCAAGATAGCCCTCCCCCTCTGCTATCAGCTTCAGCCAAACACATCCTGTATCTGTGAAACTGTGTGTGTGTACAGTGTGTACACTCCGGCGGTGGGGTGTGCGTTGGTCCGTCCGAAACCGACCAATCTCTGACGAGCAGGTTGATCATTCCTCAGCTCACTGTGTGACTAGTCTTGGAGTCTGGCCTGGAGTTTTTCCACTGCTGCGGGTCTGGGGTTCTTACCTCAGATGACCTTCCCCTGTCCTCTGCCCGCCACCTTCCACTCCGAAGGCCAGTCCGAATCTGTTCTTGCTCACAGAGTCAATAACACGGCCACTTTTGACCGGGCTCAGTTGAAAGACAGCGGCTGCTGGTTGTGATACTTGTGAGACTGCATCACAGTCTTCCTGCTCCGTCTACTGGAGGCCCGGGAGACAGTCAAATGTGTTCCCATGATGCCATATTTAGCACTATGTTAAGAGCATTGTGGGGAAGGAGGTCAGTGTTGTTTTGTCGAGAGATGCCTTCCCCCACCACCCACCCCCCTTTAGGCGTCGCACACGCACACACGGACACACACACATACGCTGCTTGTCTCAGTGCGTTTCTCACATCAGTCCCTGCACCTTCCAGGCCTCATTAAAAGTGGGTCAGGCCACCAAAGCGGAGGGAGGGAGGGAGGGAGGGAGGGAGGGAGGGAGGGGAGGGAGGGAGGGAGGGAGGGAGGGAGGGAAGGAAGGAAGGAAGGAAGGAAGGAAGGAAGGAAGGAGGGAGGGAGGGAGGGAGGGAGGGAGGGAGGGAGGGGAGGGAGGGAGGGAGGGGAGGGAGGGAGGGAGGGAGGGAGGGAGTGAGTTGAAGAGAAGTACCAGTGTGGCTTTGGGGACAGGGAGATTACTTCATTGTGTAGAAATGCCCCGAAGACAAAAGGGATGTTCGGGTACAATGATTACAAGTGTGCTACTCTCAGATCAATAACAGCCCACTTTGTATCCCTATGTGTGTGAAAAAGAGAGTGTGTGTTCGTGAGTACCGGACAAAAACGTCCGTCGGCCTCTTTGATTAGTAAATTCACACGGTTGTTGAAGGATGTTTGAACTCGTATTCGTTTCGGTGTTCTTTGTGGACCGCAAACACTAACATTTGCTTTGTCTTTTGTGTGCTTTTCTGAGTTAATTCCACGTAGTCAACGACCAACCTTCGTTCTCTCCGCCGATCCACTCTAGGGGCAAGTTTGCGGTGGTGAGGAAGTGTGTGGAGAAGTGCACGGGCCGGGAGTACGCCGCCAAGTTCCTGAGGAAGAGGAGGAAGGGGCAGGACTGCCGGACAGAGATCATCCATGAGATAGGCGTTCTGGAGATGGCCACCAGCAGCTCCAGGGTGGTCAACCTCCACCAGGTCTACGAGATGCCATCTGAGATGGTGTTGGTCCTTGAGTTGTAAGTCTCCACATACACACACACACACACACACAGACACACACACATGTACGCACAGGTTTGGCTGGCTGCCTGACTTGCTGACTGTTTGGCTAACTGACTGACTGGTTAAATGCAGACTGCCAGTCTGCTAAATAATGCACATGGGGGCGACCTTTTGATCTGATGAAAAAGTCCTCTCAGCCCCGTGATTGGCTGAGCAGGAAGACCTGTTAAATATGGATAGGTACCTGAAACTGTAGTTTACTGTAGTGGCAGTTCGTAGTGGTCAGAGATGAAGAGAGAAAGGTAAGGGTTGAAGACAGAATAGAGGATCCTACGCAAAGGTATGTAAGCGACAGGGGTAATTAGGAAGAGACGCTAAGTTGGTTCGAAAGATGGACAGAGAAAGAGAGTGAGATGGTGACTGAAAGAGAGAGAGATACAAAATGTGATACAGAGAGAGAGAGAGCAGTATTCTAGTTCTAGGCCCGGGGCGATGCACTGCACACCCCACTGAACATTGGCTATTTCAACAACGTACCTCTCTGACCCCCCCACCTCACCTCCCCCCCTTCCCTGGCCTGTCTCCACAGTATAGGCAACATACACACACACAGACACACACACACACACACATACCACATTGTCACAGGGATATGGTGGGATTGGGTTTCCCCCGTGTTGCATGCTGACATTGAACTTTGGGGGGTGGCTGCACCACGGGCCTCCAGTAGCCAGGGTAAACTCTGCAGACAAATGGAAGTCTTTTGTCATCCTCTTATTGCATCTGGTGTTTGTTGAGAGAGAGAGAGAGAGAGAGAGAGAGGAGAGAGAGGAGAGAGAGGAGAGAGAGAGAGAGAGAGAGAGAGAGAGAGAGAGATGAGCGTTACTGACCACTGTTGACCGCGGCGGTGTGGTCTTGTTTGACCTGGTTCCCAGAGCTCTCAGCTGTGTGGTCAGCCAAGGGGGAGGAGTCAGAGGTCAAAGATCCCAACCAAGGCAACAAAGTTACTGTCTTGCCTCTCGGCCTTTTTCAGTCCAATCGAGTGTGTGTGCACGTGTGTGTATGCATGTGTGTGTGTTCACGTGTGTGTGTGTGTGGATGTGTGTGTGTGAGTGTGTGCGTGAGTGTGTGTGTGTGAGTCGAGGGGGCTGGTTGATGTAAGAGCTTTACTCATCTCTCAGTAGGGGGACTCTCTCATTTCCCTTCCTTACCACCGCTGTGAATGACATGTGTCCTATCGGATTGGCTTCGATCCACCCTCATCCCCATCGACACACACACACACACACCCCAGGCCTCTGTCTGTGGTGGTAGAGACTGTATTGACCATGCCCGTGCTGGGTTTGGTGCTCACGTGTCTGCCCTAACACAAGCAAGGTAGCAGCGGGTGGTTCCAGACAGATGTTATTCGGCTTAATAAATAGTAAAAGGGGGGCTTGTGAATATGACTGCAGACCCCACCCCCACCCCACCACCGTAAGCCCTCTAGTCTTCATGTTCCACAGAGCCAGGCTTCGCTTTGACCCAGAAAGGTCTGCTTTCTCCTCCTCAGCAGAGAATTGCGTGCCTAGCCCAGGTGGCACACGTAGTCGTCACGTTTCATATGCCTCAACACACACACACACACCACCACTTTCAAATCTGCTCATTTGGATGCCGACCTTATGGATGTGTCATTGAGCTGGCAACCGGGGCAGGATGTGGCTGACCAATCAAACTGTCAAGCTGTCATACTGCCAGCCAATGAGACGGAACCAGTCGCAGATCTCTGACATGCCAGGGCATGTCCCACTAGTCTCTAAGGTCCTGGAAATGGGACTTGGGTCCAAATCGGTAGACTTTATTGGCTGTTGCCATAGAGACAGTGCTCACCTGACTAGAAACAGTTGATTTCTTCCAAGTTATTAGCGGTTAATGTTTATTTTTTAGGCTGTAATTGGAAATACAAATCATATTTGTTTCTCATTAACCAGCCTGGTCCAATGAGATTTAAGAGAGAGAACATCCCTGTCCCTCCCCCTCGATGTCACTGTAATATCAGTAGACTAACATTGCAAATGATCGAATGTTTATATCTGGCTGAGTCTAAATTAGCCCCCCATCTCTCAGTGACTCAGTGTCAGAGCTGCTTTGGGAGTAGTCCCTGTGGTGCCCTAGCCAGGCCCGGCCAGGCCCCATGGAGAGAGATGGAGGGGGATAGGTGAGGGGGTGGGGACAGTGGGGCAGGGGGGCTGGGTGGAAGAGGGAGGATAATTGATTGGGCTGGTAGATTAGCATGCTAAGATAAGGCCAAGGACACTTTGCTATGACCTCACTAGCTCTGCTGTCAGACAGATGGCCTGCTGCTTGTGGGTACAGCATCACTAAC